>NW_027262435.1:0-30424 GCF_902827115.2 Pseudochaenichthys georgianus
GGAGTGTGGGTAGGGGGGGTACGTTGTTTAGAGGTCGGGGGGGGGGTAGTTGTTTAGAGTCGGGGGGGTAGTTGTGTCGGGGGGAAGTTGTGTCGGGGGGTAGTTGTTTAGAGTCGGGGGGGATGCTACGTCTCGAACTGAGTGAGCAGCGCCCGGACTTCGGGCGTCAGCTGCTTGGCGGCGCTGGCGGCCTCAGCGATGGCTCGGCGGTATGGACCCTTCCTCTTCCTGTCAAAGCGACACTGGAAGCTCTCCAGGAAGGGAGACAGCTGAGTGAGGGGGAGGAAGGAGGTGGTGGGGGAGCCGAACCACGACACCCTGGCCTCCTGACGGACAGCCAGCCCCGTGTCACTGCGGCGAGACACCGTGATGCTCAGTACCCTCGCCGGCCACCAGGGGAACCCAGAGATCTTCGCCCACACGATGTCGCCCAAACACAGCGAGCGCCCGTCGGGGAGGAGCACCTTCGAGACGGGCTTAGAGAACACCGGGGGGGAGGAAGAGGAGGAGGAGGAGGAGGAAGAGGTGGACGACTTACGCCTCCTCTTCATCTCACCCTCCTCTTCCTCACCCTCCACCGGGGGAGGGGGGGGGCGACTTACGCCTCCTCTTCATCTCACCTTCCTCTTCCTCACCCTCCACCGGGGAAGGGGATGTGGAGGACTTATGCCTCCTCTTCATCTCACCCTCCTCTTCCTCACCCTCCACCGGGGGAGGGGGGGACGACTTACGCCTCCTCTTCATCTCACCCTCCTCTTCCTCACCCTCCACCGGGGGAGGGGATGTGGAGGACTTATGCCTACTCTTCATCTCACCCTCCTCTTCCTCACCCTCCACCGGGGGAGGGGACATAGAGGACTTACACCTCCTCTTCAGATCCCCCCCCTCATCCTCACCGTCAGCTAGTGTCTCATTGGCTCTAGGGGAGGAGGAGGCGGGGCAAAGCGGGTCTAACAAGGCGGGTCCAGGGGGGGGGAGGTCAAAGGTCTCTGTGGAGCTGCACTCTGAGGGGGGGGAGGAGCAGCGGGGGGGACACAGGGCCTCACAGAGCAGGGGCTCCAGGGGAGGAGCTGTGCTGAAGGGAGGGGGAGTCGTGGGGGCAGGGCTTATAATGGGTTTGTGGGGGGGGGGAGCGAGAGCTCAGTTTGGGGGGGGAAGGGGGGGGCTGGTTCTGGGAGGGGGGGGGCACCTGGTCGTCTGTTCGATACCTTTGAGGTTTGAGCCGCATCCTGGGCGGTAGTGAAGGGGGAGTGCTCTGCAGCCGGCGGGTGAAGTGGACCCTCTGGTTCTGCAAGGAGGAGGCCCGGGTCACTGCCTTCCTGCAGGGCTGCTCCTGGTCCTGGTCCTGCTCCTTCTTCAGGTTCTGCCGGGCTTTGGAGACGTCAGCAGCCGGGCCCCTGGAGGGGGGGGCTTTCTTAGAGTTCAAACACAGGCGGCCGGAGGCTCCGCCCCTCAGGACCCGGGAGGAGGTGGGGAGCGCTGAAGACGATACGTGGATCCCTGAGGGGGGCCGTCTGTCGTTAGGGGGCCGTCTGTCGTCCCCTCTCAGCCGTTTGACCTCAGCAGAAACAGGTCCTTCAGCAGCTCTCCGCCGCCGCGATGCCTCCTCCTTCAGCTCCACGGGGCCCCTGCGGGACTCCCTGCCCCCCCCCACCACACCTTTGCACTTGTCGCAGAGCACCTGGCGGGGGCGGAGCTTAATGGCGTTCATGATGGAGGTGGGCTCCTCGCAGCGGTAGCGCCTCTTGGGACGGCGGATCTTCCGCAGCAGGGGCTGAGGTAAAGCCTGGTTGTAGGTGTCCCTGAGGAACAGAGGGGGGGGGTACGGAGCCCCCTCCTGGAACAGCGGCGGCAGTTTGGACCTTGGGGGGGGAGGGGGTGAAACCTCTTCCTGTTTGGTGGATGCTTCCACTTCAGGCAGTGATATCATCAGAGGGCGACTAACCCTGTCGTCTCTCCGGGGGAGCACGGTGATGGGGATCCCGTACGGTCCGAACCTGCAACAAACACAACATGAGAACCTTAAAGACTCAAGCACAATGTGAGAACCTTAAAGACTCAAACCGAGCGAGAGAACCAGTTGAAAAATGTCTATCAAATCTTAGTTGATAAGAAAAAAGCCCGATAACTTATTTTCATAACACATGAAGGAATGAAGGAATGAAACCCTTCCTCTTTCCTCAACAGAGTAAACCCTCTGGAGAGCTGCTGTTGTTTTAAAGCATATTCAAGTATTAAGCATCGTGTACCTACATCTGATTGGCTGTGCTGAGGTAGAACTGAACCTATACCTCAGCGGCCCGTCTTATGTTTCTCTGGCTCTCGTGGAAACAGAGTGGACCCCCTGGTTCAGACAGTTCACTTCAGTCTGAGTTATCTCAGCGGGTCTCAGACGGTTTGCTCCATTTATCTAAACACATATTTCCATTTGAGGAAGTGAAATGATTAGAGTGATTCGTCAAATATGCATGAATAAAAACAAAAAAATGTAATGAAGTGAAATAAGGTAAGATCAACTTTTAAAACTTGAGAGCTAAAACTAGTCTCTACTGAGAGGAGGGAGACTCGCAGCCATCAATGAACCAGCCGTTTCTCTAGCTGTCTCGCCCTCAGGCTGTAAGCATGTGTGTGTTCTCCATTCCTGTTCATGTGTCTCCTCTCAGGTATCTCTGGCCCTCGCCTAATCGCTATAACCGGCCTGCTCTCGTCTATCCCACGTGCTCCACTGAGATCCAGCATCTAGTTTCAGGCGGCCTGTGGAACTGCAGTCAGCTGTTCCTCAGGCTGACTTCATCTCTGGCTCCGCCTCCCTGCAGTCCCTGCTCTCACTGAGACCTGGATTACTCCATCCAACACATCCACCCAGCAGCTCTCTCCACAGCATGCTCCTTCTCCCATACACCCAGACCCTCTGGCAGAGGAGGGGCACTGGTCTCCTGCTCTCTCCACAGCATGCTCCTTCTCCCATACACCCAGACCCCCTGGCAGAGGAGGGGCACTGGTCTCCTGCTCTCTCCCCAGCATGCTCCTTCTCCCATACACCCAGACCCCCTGGCAGAGGAGGGGCACTGGTCTCCTGCTCTCTCCCCAGCATGCTCCTTCTCCCATACACCCAGACCCACTGGCAGAGGAGGGGCACTGGT
This sequence comes from Pseudochaenichthys georgianus, assembly GCF_902827115.2. Lineage (NCBI taxonomy): Eukaryota > Metazoa > Chordata > Actinopteri > Perciformes > Channichthyidae > Pseudochaenichthys > Pseudochaenichthys georgianus. Next base: position 3,144 of record NW_027262435.1, read on the forward strand.
CTCCTGCTCTCTCCACAGCATGCTCCTTCTCCCATACACCCAGACCCCTGGCAGAGGAGGGGCACTGGTCTCCTGCTCTCTCCACAGCATGCTCCTTCTCCCATACACCCAGACCCCTGGCAGAGGAGGGGCACTGGTCTCCTGCTCTCTCCACAGCATGCTCCTTCTCCCATACACCCAGACCCACTGGCAGAGGAGGGGCACTGGTCTCCTGCTCTCTCCACAGCATGCTCCTTCTCCCATACACCCAGACCCCCTGGCAGAGGAGGGGCACTGGTCTCCTGCTCTCTCCACAGCATGCTCCTTCTCCCATACACCCAGACCCCCTGGCAGAGGAGGGGGCACTGGTCTCCTGCTCTCTCCACAGCATGCTCCTTCTCCCATACACCCAGACCCACTGGCAGAGGTGGGGGCACTGGTCTCCTGCTCTCTCCCACATGGAGCTTCTCCCTCTTCGAGCTTCCTAACTTCACTCCTTCCACCTCTGAACTCCATGTCGTCACGGTAACCCATCCTATACAATGACCCCTTGTTGTTCTCTACCGTCCACCAGGCGCCTTGGGGGACTTCCTGGAGGACTTAGATCCTCTCCTCCGTCCACCAGGCGCCTTGGGGGACTTCCTGGAGGACTTAGATCCTCTCCTCTCACACATCCCTGAAACCGGCCCTCCCGCGGTACTTCTCGGAGACTTCAACCTCCAGACGGGGAAGATAGACGAACTAACATCTCTGTTCACCGCCTTTGCTTTCTCACTGTCTCCGTCCCCACCAACTCATAAAGCTGGCAGTGTCCTTGATCTCATATCCTCAAGGACTTGCTCTACTTCTAACCTCTCTGTGAACCCGCTCCACACCTCCGATCACTTCTTCATCTCATTCTCTCTCCCCCTTTCCAAACATAGCAAACTAATCTCTTCTCATCCTGCACCTGTCCGCCGTAACCTCCGTTCCCTCTCCCCCTCTACCTTTGCCCCCTCGGTGCTCTCAGCCCTCCCTTCCTCTGACTCCTTCCAACTCCTGCCTCCAAACTCTGCTGCAGAAACTCTCCTCTCTCCTCTCTCATCCTCTCTGGACTCTCTCTGTCCTCTCTGGACTCTCTCTGTCCTCTCTCATCCTCTCTGTCCTCTCACATCCTCTCTGGACTCTCTCTGTCCTCTCTCTTCCTCTCTGTCCTCTCTCATCCTCTCTCATCCTCTCTGGACTCTCTCTCTACTCTCTCATCCTCTCTGGACTCTCTCTGTCCTCTCTCATCCTCTCTGTCCTCTCTCATCCTCTCTGGACTCTCTCTGTCCTCTCTCATCCTCTCTGGACTCTCTCTGTTCTCTCTCATCCTCTCTGGACTCTCTCTGTCCTCTCTCATCCTCTCTGGACTCTCTCTCTGTCCTCTCTCATCCTCTCTGGACTCTCTCTGTCCTCTCACATCCTCTCTGGACTCTCTCTGTCCTCTCTCATCCTCTCTGGACTCTCTCTGTCCTCTCTCATCCTCTCTGTCCTCTCACATCCTCTCTGGACTCTCTCTGTCCTCTCACATCCTCTCTGGACTCTCTCTTCCTCTCTGTCCTCTCTCATCCTCTCTGGACTCTCTCTCTACTTTCTCATCCTCTCTGGACTCTCTCTGTCCTCTCTCATCCTCTCTGTCCTCTCTCATCCTCTCTGTCCTCTCTCATCCTCTCTGGACTCTCTCTGTCCTCTCTCATCCTCTCTGGACTCTCTCTGTTCTCTCTCATCCTCTCTGGACTCTCTCTGTCCTCTCTCATCCTCTCTGGACTCTCTCTCTGTCCTCTCTGGACTCTCTCTGTCCTCTCACATCCTCTCTGGACTCTCTCTGTCCTCTCTCATCCTCTCTGGACTCTCTCTGTCCTCTCACATCCTCTCTGGACTCTCTCTGTCCTCTCACATCCTCTCTGGACTCTCTCTGTCCTCTCACATCTCGGCAGGCTCGTCAGTCCCCTCCTGCTCCCTGGCTAAATGACGCACTGCGTGCTAATAGAACCATTCTTCGGGCAGCAGACGACCTCCTAACCTATCAGGCTCTCCTCTCCTCTTTCTCTGCTTCCATCTCTCAGGAAAAAAGCACTTTATTTCAAGATAAGATCCAATCTTCCTATTCCAACCCCAAAAACTATTTTCCATCTTCTCCTCCCTCCTGGACCCCCCCAAAGCCCCTCCCCCCTCCTCCCTCTTGGACCCCCCCCAAAGCCCCTTCCCCCTCCTCCCTCCTGGACCCTCCCAAAGCCCCTCCCCCCTCCTTCCACCCGCACACTAACCTCCTTCTCCCCTCTCTCTCTCCAAGTGAGGTTCTCACCCTCGTTACCTCTGCCCGCCCCACCACCTGTCCTCTGGACCCTATCCCTTCAAACCTCCTTCAGACTATCGCTCCTGATATTCTACCGTTTCTCTCCCACTTCTCTAACTTCTGGTCACTTTCCAAACAGTCTCAAGGAGGCGAGAGTAAACCCTAGGGGTGGGCGATATTGAAAAATATGTTATCAGGATATTTTCAGGCAGTATCACGATAGACGATATATATCACGATATTTTTTCATGTCGGTTATTATGGTTATTTTTCAAGTTACTTAACAGTACAAGCACCTACAAGGTGACAGAAACTAAAGCAAAAAGGAGTAACAGACCAAAATAGCATTTCAAGCTGGTTTTATTTCAGAAATGAAACCCTGAATGAACAAGTGAGCAGTGAACATCAATAAACATGAAAAGGAGGGTAAAACATAACTAAGTAAAACATAAAACATCAATGAGGAAAAGTCAGTGCCAAACAATTAAAATGTAAACTTTAGAGTAAACTTGAAGTGTAATAAAAGACTTTAGCATAACTGAAGGGAAAAACATAAAACGCCACAGCGTCAGTTATGTCTTTCCACCGTTTGCTAGTCTTTCCATCAGGAGCCCCTTTATGAAATGCCTGCCCTATGGTCGCTCGCTGCAAAGAAAGGGGGCGGGGACTTTGGGAGCGTGTCAAACAACTCGGACTGAACGCAAGCAGAGGTGCGCTGACATTGTGAAATCGTTCGGGCTTGATCCATCCATCCATCTTCTCCCGCTTATCCGTGGTCGGGTCGCGGGGGTAGCAGTTCGGGCTTGATATATGGTGAAATTAAAATCAGTAGGTGAGGCTGGGGGAGCGGGAGGGGAAGAGGCTCCGCTGTCATAGCCCCCTGCGCCGCGCACGGAGAGCCTCTTCCCCTCCCGCTATTTTTTTTTTTTCCAATTTTTTTATCACGATAGGACGATATCTCTGAAAAAGCATATCGTGGAGACCTAATATCGTCACGACGATATATATCGTCATATCGCCCACCCCTAGTAAACCCTCTCCTGAAGAAACCCACTCTCAACCCGTCTGATGTTATAAACTACAGGCCTGCCTCTCTCCTCCCGTTCCCGTCTAAAACACTTGAACGCGCTGTCTTTAGACAACTCTCCTGCTATCTCCATCAGAACAACCTTCTGGATCTGCTCCAGTCTGGTTTCAAGGCAGGTCACTCCACAGAAACTGCCCTCCTTGCTGTCACTGAGGAACTGCACACGGCTAAAGCAGCATCCCTCTCCTCTGTCCTCATCCTGTTGGACCTGTCTGCTGCATTCGACACGGTGAACCATCAGATCCTCCTTCACACTCTCCAAGAACTTGGAGTTTCAGGCTCTGCACTTTCCCTCCTCACCTCAAACCTCAAAGACCGTACCTACAGGGTAACTTGGAGAGGGTCCGAGTCCGACCCTCGTCAATTAACTACAGGGGTCCCTCAGGGCTCTGTTCTTGGTCCCCTCCTCTTCTCCTTGTACACAAACTCGCTCGGATCAGTCATTAGCCCGCATGGTTTTTCATTCCACTGCTACGCTGACGACACCCAGTGAATCCTGTCCTTCCCCCGCTCAGAGACCCAGGTCGTCGCACGCATCTCTGCTCGTCCAGCTGACATCTCTCAGTGGATGTCTGATCATCACCTCAAGCTCAACCTTGATAAGACTGAACTGCTTTTCCTTCCGGGAAAAGATTGTCCCTCTCTTGACCTGACGATCAACATCGGCCCCTCTGTTGTTTCCCCGACTCAGACTGCAAGGACTCTGGGTGAGACCCTGGATAACAACCTGTCCTTCACTGCAAACATCGCTGCTGCAACCCGCTGCTGCAGATACACGCTCTACAGCATCAGGAGGACGCGTCCCCAGCTGACCCAGAGAGCCACGCAGGTTCTGGTCCAGGCTCTCGTCACCTCACGCCGAGACTACTGCAGCTCCCTCCTGGCTGGTCTGCCTGCATGTGCCATCCGACCTCTGCAGCTCATCCAGAATGCAGCGGCTCGTCTGGTCTTCAACCTTCCTGAATGTTCCACACCACGCCGCTCCTCCGCTCCCTCCACTGGCTTCCAGTAACTGCTAGAATCCACTTCAAGACACTGGTACCTCCGTACCATGCTGCGAATGGATCTGGCCCTTCCTACATCCAGGACATGGTTAAACCGTGCACCCCAGCACGTGCACTCCGCTCTGCATCAGCCAAACGGCTCGCTGCAACCTCGCTGCGAGGGGGACCCAAGTTCCCATCAGCAGAAACACGTGGGTTTGCTGTCCTGGCTCCAAGATGGTGGAATGAGCTCCCATTGACATCAGGACAGCAGAAAGCTTACACACCTTCCGGCGCAGACTGAAACTCATCTCTTTCGACTCCACCTCGAGGATAGAACTACTACCAAAGCACTTATATACTAATAAAGGACTGGCTTATCTATAGCCAGTTGAGTAGCACTTGAAATACTTGGCACTATGAAACCTGATGTACTTTATGATTCTGTTTTCTTCAAGGTTGTGTCTTCCTGGTCGAATGTACTTAATGTAAGTCACTTTGGATAAAAGCCTCAGCTAAATGCAATGTAACCAACAATAATAACATAAACAAGTTTCAATGTGTTTTCATATTGGATGGTGTGCTGGGCTTAAGGCCATATTATTATTATCATCTTATGATTATTCAAATGTATACAGTTATATTTCGTTTGGGTGTTTCCATATATCTAATCTCTTTATTTTGCTCTCAAAATGCACCAGTATGTATCTCACTTGTAAGTAATCAGAGTATCTGTAGGTAATCAGAGTATCTCACCTGTAAGTAATCAGAGTATACCTGTATGTAATCAGAGTATCTCACCTGTATCTAATCGTAGTCTAAAATTAGACTATGTTGCTCCTTTGAAAAAGAAGAAAATAAAACAACATAGATTAGCTCCATGGCATAATGCCGAAACCCGCAAAATAAAGCAAAAGTCTAGACAACTTGAAAGGATATGGCGTTCCACTAAACTTGAAGAATCTCGTTTAATTTGGCATATTACTCTCAATGAATATAAGAAAGCACTGCGTAAAGCGAGAGCAGCTACTACTCTTCATTAATAGATGAGAATAAGAATAATGCAAGATTTCTTTTCAGCACTGTAGCCAGGCTGACAGAGAGCCACAGCTCCACTGAGCCTTCTATTCCCATAGCACTCAGTAGTAATGATTTTATGTGCTTTTTTAACCATAAAATTGTTACTCTTAGAAACAAAATGAATGACCTCTTGCCTTTGACCAGTATAGTGTTATCAACAGCTCCCGGAAACGTAAGTTCTAATATTACACTAGATAGTAAACTAGAATGCTTTCAGCCATTAACCTTGAACAATTACATTCAATGATTCTCTCTTCTAAACCATCCACGTGCATGTTAGACCCAATTCCAACTAAGCTGTTGAAGGAAGTTTTTCCATTAATTAGCACTTCTTTATTAAATATTATGAATATGTCTTTATTATCAGGCTATGTTCCACAATCATTCAAAGTAGCAGTGATAAAACCGCTTCTTAAAAAGCACAACCTCGATCCAGAGGTTTTAGCCAACTGTAGACCTATTTCTAATCTTCCGTTCCTCTCAAAGATTCTTGAGAAAGCGGTCGCAAAACAGCTGTTACTTAAAAAACAATGATTTATCTGAAGACTTTCAGTCTGGCTTTAGAACACATCATAGCACAGAGACAGCTCTGGTTAAAGTCACAAATGACATTCTAATAGCCTCAGACAAGGGACTTGTCTCTATTCTTGTCTTGCTCGATCTTAGTGCTGCATTTGATACTATCGACCATGACATCCTATTGCAAAGACTAGAGCACTTAGTTGGCATACAGGGAACTGCTTTAGGCTGGTTCAGGTCCTATCTATCTGAACGCTCTCAGTTTGTACGTGTCAACGATGAATCTTCCACGCAAACCAAAGTTAGCCATGGAGTGCCACAGGGCTCAGTGCTCGGACCTATTTTGTTCACATTATATATGCTTCCGTTAGACGATATTATAAGGAATCATTCTGTAAACTTTCATTGTTATGCGGATGATACTCAACTATATTTATCAATCAAGCCTGATGAAGTTAATCATCTAAATAAAATTCAAGACTGCCTTAAGGACTTAAAAACGTGGATGACCTTAAACTTTTTGATGTTAAACACGACCAAAACTGAAGTTATTGTACTTAGCCCGAAGAATCTACGAAACAAACTATCTAAAGATATACTAACTATGGATGGCATTCATTTGGCCTCCAGTGAGACTGTAAGGAATCTTTGTGTTATATTTGATCAGGATTTATCCTTTAACGCCCACATAAAATCAATTTCAAGGACCGCCTACTTCCATCTACGTAACTTTGCAAAAATCGGGCATATCTTGCCTCAAAACGATGCAGAGAAACTAGTCCATGCATTTGTTACTTCTAGGCTGGATTATTGTAACTCTTTATTATCAGGGAGTACCAAGAAGTCAGTCAAGTGGCTTCAGCTGATTCAAAATGCTGCGGCTCGTGTACTAACCAGAGTTAGGAGAAGGGACCACATGACTCCTGTTCTGGCTGCCTTACACTGGCTCCCTATAGAACACAGGATAGCATTTAAAATTCTTCTTCTTGCCTACAAAGCCCTTAATGGGCAGGCGCCATCTTACCTTAAAGAACTCATTATACCCTACTGTCCTACTAGGGCATTGCGTTCCAAGAATGCAAGGTTGTTGGTTGTTCCTAGAGTTTTGTATTCTGTTACAAACTAACCCTGCTTGTAACACAGAGCTAAGATAAACAATTTGAAAATGAACAGAATAAGCAAGAAGATAAAAGATGAATCTATGGTGGTTAAGGAGGGTTTCCTCGTTTTGCTCATTTGACTTAGAACTGAAGTAAAGAGAATAGTGTTTTATGAGAACTGTCATTCCTCATGTTTTTAAAGATAAATGATCCGTTTGTATGGACTTTGATGTTAGGATGGGATCATGGTGGAGAAGGACTACCTTTTTGTTTTCAAATTCAAGAAGATTTTAAAGATGATGTTTATGGTATTTTCCTGACTTGAATTTAAAAGCAGGACATCAAGTAGAAAAAAGAGATTTTACAATGTAGTTTTACTACATTTGATGAAGTAAAGAATCTGGGTAAACTACCACCATTAGTTTGTTTCAGCATTCCTGACCATATAGACACTCAGCCATTTTGTAACCCGTTGGGGGAGAGATTTAAATTGAGTTTTTCTCAGTAGCTGATTTGCTGTGATTACAGCAGCACTGGATAGTTGTGCGCCACCTTTGGGTTGTACTCTGAATCAGTGTGTTGGTGAGATGTTGCTCACTACAGAAACAGAAGAACTGTGCAAAGAACGCATCTCTGAGGAGGTTTTGACATTTAGCTTCTGCCTCGTTGTCAAGGCAACAGTGGTGTGAAGAGGAACTGCAGTTTTTCGTGATTTCTACTGTGCAGAGGATAACGTGCGTCTATTGATTTTACCACATTGATCCAGAGGTTCCAGAGAGAGTTTCCTTGGGCCCACTGACCAGGGCCGGTTCTAGCTTTTTGGGGGCCCTGCCACTGACTGCAGCTGCAGAGGACAACGAATCACTGACTGTTCTCCTTATGTCAAGATCTTGAGACAGGCTTGTCTCAGACTGTTCAGACTCTGAAGAAATGATGCAATGGCTCTACAGCATAACTGTGCAGGAGTTTTCCAGAGGGTGGTGGAGATATGCTTAGTGTTTAAGAAAGGAGGCTGATTGTTTAACGATGGTCTGGAATACTGAAAATATTCAAGTTTAAGATGTCTTGTTTAGCAAACAAGACATCTGATTATTAAGTCACACAGGATAATCTTGACCTAGAAACTAGCTATGGGTAAACGTGTGGTCGTTATAACATTATTATTATTATTATTATGAACTAAAAATAAATAGGGAAATAGTATCTGGTTAAAGATGAATGGATTTCATATCCTAGAGAGGGTTAGTTATATTGTCAATACTTCACAAGGTATTTACTAATGTATTTTGAAGAACAAATAACAAAGACACAAGTCCAATTTAGTTTGTTAGAATTAAATTGTCCATTACCTTTACTATCAAAGTCTAAATCTAGACCTAAGGTGAACAGTTTTGGAGTATTTAGGTTTATTTTTATATATCTGACATTTTTGAAAAATGTTGGCTATTTCACGAGATAGAGATTTATTGAGAACATTTCTGAAGATTGAATATTTGTTCCATTTCTAATATTCCTGTTTAAAACGTAATTTTAGAGTAACGAAGGCTGATGCTGAACTTGGAAACATGTGTTAGTGGTCTGCATGTCGTAAACAAGGAGGCTTTGTTTGTTCAATCACCAGTTAATCTGATACAGTGATGGTGATCTACTTCAGTGCCTGATACTGCGATATGGTTTGGCCAAAGCTTAGTTTAACATCCTGATGTAACATTATGAGATATGTTCACTACTAAGGGTAAACAAATTAATGAAAAGGACTATTATTATTATTAATTAATTTGAAATATTAATTAAAAAAGGCCGATGTCCGCAGGATCACTTAGGAATAGGGTTGGGTATCGTTTGAATTTCCACGATTCTGATTCCGATTCTACTTTTCGATTCCGGTTCTTAACGGTTCTCAATTCCGATTCTTTGAGTGGCAGGGTAACAAAATGATACTTGCTTCTTCCACCAAAAAATTACATTTATTTGAGACATTTTACACAGGTTAGTTTCCAGTAATATTCTCATTAATCAGTCTGTTTATATTCACTGCTATGTAACTGTAACCTGAGAACCACTGAAGCTACAACAGTGCAACTTTTAAAGGACCCCCCCCATTTAAAAACAGTTCTTGTTGAGAAGAACCAGCATCTCTGCCTCTCAGGCGTACCAGGAAGAAAGGTTTGAACATTTTAAAGCAAGATGCTTCAATCTGGTGCACTTTGAGCAGAATGACTAGAGACTAGATCTAGGGGGTACAACTCCAAACACCCAGATGAAGAAGATTGGTTTACATTTTAATAATTAAATCAGTATGTGAGCATAACCAATAACCCATAGCCAATAACAAATACATGTAACATATTTTATTTCTGTTGTTCATTCATATCTTATTTTACTATTTTATTTATGCATATTGTTTCATCTCTCCAGTTTAAAACGATATGTCTGGTTTACTGTCCTATAGTATACACTGGAATGATTTCAAACCTGTTTTATCCCAATCACTATAAGGAGAGCCTTGGAAATATGTGTTTACATACATTGTGATCAAAACGTTTGAGACCCACTGAGATAACTTAGACTAAAGTGAACTATCTGAACCCTCAAGAGTCCTTCACCTCACTGAGCTGAATCTATCAGCCTCAGTCTGACTGGAGAGGACTCTCCTCCACCTCTCTGAGAGTCCTTCACCTCACTGAGCTGAAGCTATCAGCCTCAGTCTGACTGGAGAGGACTCTCCTCCACCTCTCTGAGAGTCCTTCACCTCACTGAGCTGCAGCTACCAGCCTCAGTCTGACTGGAGAGGACTCTCCTCCACCTCTCTGAGAGTCCTTCACCTCACTGAGCTGTAGTTATCAGCCTCAGTCTGACTGGAGAGGACTCTCCTCCACCTCTCTGAGAGTCCTTCACCTCACTGAGCTGAAGCTATCAGCCTCAGTTTGACTGGAGAGGACTCTCCTCCACCTCTCAGAGAGTCCTTCACCTCACTGAGCTGCAGCTACCAGCCTCAGTCTGACTGCAGAGGACTCTCCTCCACCTCTCTGAGAGTCCTTCACCTCACTGAGCTGCAGCTACCAGCCTCAGTCTGACTGCAGAGGACTCTCCTCCACCTCTCTGAGAGTCCTTCACCTCACTGAGCTGCAGCTACCAGCCTCAGTCTGACTGGAGAGGACTCTCCTCCACCTCTCTGAGAGTCCTTCACCTCACTGAGCTGCAGCTACCAGCCTCAGTCTGACTGGAGAGGACTCTCCTCCACATCATGTGGAAACATCTTCTTCTTCCGTCAGAGCAGCTAGCACCAGATGCTAATAACAACGGCACCCTCCCTCTCTCCCTCCCTTTCTCCCTCGCTCCCTCGCACGTTGGCTGTGAGCTGCGGGCGCCAGGGCGAATCAAACGTGTAGCCGGGGTGAAAAGGGTGTTACATTTACTTAATTATGAATGTCGTTCCATCAAGGCGAACATTAGGATGAGCCCCAACGGTCAAAACATTTGTTTCCCCTCCCAGAGCTGTCAGCGCGGCGCCTCCACAGATCTGGCGCCCTAGGCGAACATCTATAACGTCAGTGCGACGGGCCGGCCCTGGTCTCAGGTTACGCTGTAGGAAGTGTAGGTCCAACGCTACATTCCCCGCCCCGCCGCAGTCACACAGGAGGCTACGGAGAGCGGCGAGGAACATTTCCTCAGGCATCGAAAAGCGGAACCGAAATTCACATTTCTAAATGATGCCGTTGGAATCTAAATGTTGGAACCGGTTCTGAACCGGTTCGGTACCCAACCCTACTTAGGAATGCCTTGCATGAACATTTGTCAGGCGTTGTGTTTCCTCGGGGCAGTACACTAATGAAGTTTACTGAACTGTTTCTGTGTCTGTGATGATTGCTCTCCGTTTCACTCCTTCCTGTTGTGAGTTGCCACAACAGGATGTTTCAACAACAAGGAGAGCTCTCTCCCGTCGGACTGAGAGGCTGAGATACCGTCAGTTCAGGCGAGGCAAAGCACTCGCTGAGCGATTAGATTGTAAACTTTAGTCTAAGTCAGGGGTCGGCAACCCCTGGCCCGCGGCACCGCAACCAGTGGATCCTGAACGAGACCGCCGCCAGAGCGCGTCTCCCCGTGCAGAAGGAAGCCATGCACGCAGCGCAGCCCCGCTCTCTTTATCTGCAGGCGACTTTCCTCCGTGGAGAAACGATCAGCACCGCGGGGGAAGCACTTCACTGCCTGCTGTGCCCACGAGGAGCCGGACACATGCCGCAGTGCGTGCGTGTCTTTAGCTGAGGGCCCAGTGGCATCTGCTCGTCTCTCATCGTAATAACATGCTCCACAGGGCGGCTGGCCACCTGTGTGTTGAGCCTTCCCGTCGGCTCCCAGGCCGTCGTGGAGGAGGGCGGAGCAACAAGCTGCAGGTTCAATACCCACTTTAGCTTCAATGGCTGCAGAGAGGCTCTTCTTGGAGGCCGTTTATTTAGCTGTTCTTCTGTTTCACAAAATACATCACCTCGTGTTTCTGCTTCCTCGCTTCACTTCAGAAACATGCACACGCTCGCTCACTGTCGCTCTGCCATCCACACACACACACACACGCACACGCACATGCACGCACACACACACACACACACACACACACACACACACACACACACACACACACACACACACACACACACACACACACACACACACACACACACACACACACACACACACACACACACACACACACACACACACACACACACACACACACACACACACACACACACACACACACACACACACACACACACACTAGTGTTGTCACGATACCAACATTTTGGTTTCGATACCGATACCAAGTCAAGAATTGCGATTCCGATTCTTTTTCGATACTTTTCTTAAAAAAGGGAAACAGTCTTAAATATAATCAGGGATGCAAACTCATCAGGTATGAAAAGGTGACAAGGATCCGAGCCCCCGACCCCACGGAATATCGGCTTTAAAATTAAGAATAACAGATGATGTTAGCAGTCAGAACAACTAAAGCAGCAGGTACTAAGAACAGAAACGCCAAAGAGTCACATCTAATATAAATATATATAAAAGCATTTATTTTAATTGTGTAGCAGTGAGTTTAACATTTTGGCAGCACTGTTGAGCATTTTGAAAATGTATTTTCATGCCTCTGTGCAAGGCTTAGTCTTTCTATCTTTATGGCCACTGGTGTAAAGTAACTAAGTTCATAAACTCAAGTACTTGGGTACAATTTTGAGATACTTGTACTTTATTTAAGTATTTCAATGTTTCTTTTGCTACTTTGTTCTTCTAATCCACTACAGTTCAGAGGTACATGGTGTACTTTTACTCCACTACATGTATTTAATCCCTTTAGTTACTTCACAGATCTGGATGAATGATGTGAAATATAATCAAGTGTTGAATCAGACTTTAGTTCCACCTGGAGTAAATCCACCAGCGACCCTGCAGTCTACAAAGTACTTCAGACTAGCTGCACCTCCACCAGCTACCCTGCAGTCTACAAAGTACTTCAGACTAGCTGCACCTCCACCAGCTACCCTGCAGTCTACAAAGTACTTCAGACTAGCTGCACCTCCACCAGCTACCCTGCAGTCTACAAAGTACTTCAGACTAGCTGCACCTCCACCAGCTACCCTGCAGTCTACAAAGTACTTCAGACTAGCTGCACCTTCACCAGCTACCCTGCAGTCTACAAAGTACTTCAGACTAGCTGCACCTTCACCAGCTACCCTGCAGTCTACAAAGTACTTCAGACTAGCTGCACCTCCACCAGCTACCCTGCAGTCTACAAAGTACTTCAGACTAGCTGCACCTTCACCAGCTACCCTGCAGTCTACAAAGTACTTCAGACTAGCTGCACCTTCACCAGCTACCCTGCAGTCTACAAAGTACTTCAGACTAGCTGCACCTTCACCAGCTACCCTGCAGTCTACAAAGTACTTCAGACTAGCTGCACCTTCACCAGTTACCCTGCAGTCTACAAAGTACTTCAGACTAGCTGCTCCTTCACCAGCTACCCTGCAGTCTACAAAGTACTTCAGACTAGCTGCACCTTCACCAGCTACCCTGCAGTCTACAAAGTACTTCAGACTAGCTGCACCTTCACCAGCTTTGAGAACACTTTCATGATCAATCATTATAAAACATATCATATATATTATTCTGAGATGGACCAATCTGCACAACGACTACTTTTACTGTCGCTACTTTAATACTTTTACTTGAGGAACATTTTGATTGCAGGATTGTTCCTACATTCTGGTACTTCTACTTTAACTCAAGTACAAGATATATACTTATACCACCTCCGTTAATAGCCTATGAAAAAAACTAATAGAAAACGAAGGCTAAAGCTAACGTTAGCAGATAGTGATGATAAGTTTGCTCAACGATAATATTGCGACAGAAACACTTTTCAGTGCACATCACGCTCTGCCGCTCCGACAGGGAGCTCTGCTCTGAACACCTGAACGGCCCGTTCACAGACTTCTGGCGTCTTTTTTGTCAACAAGCTGAGGCGCAGCGGCAGTTGCACTCCCACTTGCAGCCATGCTTCTCGTTTTCTCACATGCTCTGGCAGCTAGCGCGTGGCCGCGTGCACGAGAGAGGGGAGGCACTTAGAGCGTGCTTGAGAGGGAGGGACTGCAGGCACGGCTGCAGGGAGTGGAAGCAGAGCGCTGAACACACACGGCTCTTATTAAAACGGCGCTTTTTCACGGGAGTACTTTCCCCCGTCATTCTTAAAGTACCGATACTAATGAAACGGAGGAATCGTACCGTTTTTAACGGCAGGGTATTGCGGTACCTTTCAAGTATCGGTACACCGTGCAACACTAATGCACACACACACACACACATGCACACACACACACACATGCACACACACACACACACATACATACGCGCGCACACACACACGTACGCACACACATGCGCGCACACACATGCACACACACGCACACACACACATGGAAACACACCCACGCACACACGCACACACACACGCACACACACACGCGCACACACACACACGGACATACACACACCCACGCACACACACATCTCTCTCTCTCTTAAAGGCAAAGCGATCTCATCTCACTCTGCATGCCCCTAATATCATAATTATCATATTTAAATGTGTTGCGCTGACAGGTTCCCCCCCCCCCGGCCCCCCGCTGATAATTCACGATCGTCGGCACGCTGATAACAATTGTTTATTGTAATGGCACTTCATATCAAAGAGGTTGCCAACCCCTGGTCCCAGTTATCTCAGCGGGTCTCAAACGGCGTGGTCGTCGATGTGAACACGTATAATATAGCTGTTCAGAACAAGTTAAGAAATCATTCCACAGTTTGAAAGGGGGGTGATTAGTAAAATATGCATAAATAAAAAGTAAGAACGCAGACTGGGTAAGATAGCAGAGAGGAGTATATCAAGTATGTGCTATTGCTTGTGAGCATATTCTAATGTTTATTGGAATATATAAATGTATCCAGTTCTGTTTCGGTAGAGCTGAGAGCTGTATCCCTACATCTCTCACGTCGCTCTCAACGTGCACCAGATGGATGCTTTCAGTTCAGTCTAAAGACACACGTCTGCATCAGGGTTTCCGCTAGGATTTTTTCTCGCCGGTCAAATGTCCGGGCAGAATTTATTTTACCGGACTAATTTGAAACTTACCGTGTGTCATATTTCAATAATAATAATAGTTGTGTAGCAGAGTTTCCGTTAGCAGGTAATTACCGGACTATGAGCAGATATGCTGATGTTTAAAACTCAGTTCACGGCTCATTTTTATATTGCTTCAGTTTATAATCATAACAGATCGAAAAAATTCAGATTCATTTTTCAATAAATGATTCCACAAACAACAAACAACATACTTATTACATTCAAACAAACTACTTGTAGTAGATAACGTACATTATTCAGAAGTTTACATCAACTTTGAATAATACCACGGGAGAAACGGATCCTCTCTTTTCCCCTTTTCCCCTCTCTCTCCCTCTCTCTCCCTCTCTCCCTCCCTCTCTCTCCATCCCTCTCCCTCTCTCTCTCTCCCTCCCTCTCTCCCTCTCTCTCCCTCCCTCTCTCTCTCTCTCTCCCTCTCTCTCTCTCCCTCCCTCTCTCTCTCTCCCTCTCTCTCCCTCCTCTCTCTCTCTCTCTCTCCCTCTCCTCTCTCTCTCCTCCCTCTCTCTCCCTGCATCCCCTCTCTCTCTCTCCCTCTCTCTCCTCTCTCTCTCTCTCTCTCTCTCTCTCTCTCTCCCTCTCCCTCTCTCTCCTGACAGCCCGTCAGTTTCTCATGCAGCTCCTGCAGCCCGCTAAACAGAGGGCGGGGCTTCAGGTGATCATGCAGAGCTGCGTGTCTCGGTCAGACTCAGCAGCAGCTGATCTCTCTCTCGCTCCGGTTATACTTCACTCGCGTTCATGTCCATATCGATCAGATCCAGCTCTCCTGATCGGCCTTTATAGAGAGCACCGATCAAACTATTAAGAGTGAATATCGACGATAATGACCGGCGGCCGATCGATCGGAGCCTCCCTAATTATTACCAGACATTTTGACCGTCAGGTTTTGAATTTACCGGTTTTTTATACATTTTACCAGCTAAAAACCGGTAATTACCGGCTAACGGAAACCCTGGTCTGCATGTATATCTGTACCGGCTGTGTACTACACATCAGGGTTTCCCACACATAGACTATACTTGGGCGGGCCGCCCAGGTATATTAACGGCCGCCCAAGTATATTTCGCGACCCATTTAGGTTTTTTTTTTATATATAATTTTTTTATAATTTTTTTGTTTTATTCGTCCGTGACCACGACGCCATCTGCGATCGATTAACTTGTGGACAATGATCCCTCGTTCCCTTGCACTGATCTCGCCTCCTTCTGGCCTGTTAAGTGGCCTGCCTCACACAGGGGGACTGGCTGTCCACATGATGTGGCCTGCCGACACGGCCACTGTCAAACAGATCATAAATCAAAGCCCTTGATTGGTCTCTGTGTGTCATTCAAGCTCGGGATCAGCTCAGCTCAGGTGAGGTAAAGGACTCTGAGTGTTTAGAAAGTTAACTTAGTCTAAGTTCTCAGTGGGTCTCAAACGGTGTGGTCACCAGTTATGTAAACACATATTAAGGTGAAAAAAGGTAAGATACACTTTTAAAACTTGTTGAGAGAAAACTAGTCTTTGCTGCTGCCTCAAAGAGGAGCAGGGGGAGAGGAGGGAGAGGGGGGAGAGGAGGGAGACAGGAGAGGCTGATTCAGGAGCACAGACACACTCACAACTATAAATGAACCAAAAATAAATTAATAAATAAGTTTCAGTGTTGTTTTCATATTGGAAATGGTATGTTATTGGTTATGGCCATGATGTTATGATTATTGAAATGTATACAGTTCTGTTTAATATAGGTGTTTCCATAGATCTAGTCTCTTTATTTTCCCCTCAAAATGCACCAGATTGATGCATCTAACTCCAACATAAAAAATAAAATCTTACCGGGGGGGCATGCCCCTGGACCCCCTAGAGGATTTGAGGTCGACCCCCACTAAAAATCACATGGATAGGTTCCTAAATACATTTATTGTTTTAAATAGTAACCCATTTCCATGTGTTCATGTCTGGGTAGTAGATTTAAACTATAGGGCTATCATTATGGGCCCTGCCTGAACCTGTTCGCTCCGCCATCGCGTGAAGGGTCTGCTAACAAGCGACCAACAGAAAGGTTAATGTTGTTGCATATTCTGTACTAGTGTTGCACGGTGTACCGATACTTGAAAGGTACCGCAATACCCTGCCGTTAAAAACGGTACGATTCCTCCGTTTCATTAGTATCGGTACTTTAAGAATGACGGGGAAAAGTACTCCCGTGAAAAAGCGCCGTTTTAATAAGAGCCGTGTGTGTTCAGCGCTCTGCTTCCACTCCTTGCAGCCGTGCCTGCAGTCCCTCCCTCTCAAGCACGCTCTAAGTGCCTCCCCTCTCTCGTGCACGCGGCCACGCGCTAGCTGCCAGAGCATGTGAGAAAACGAGAAGCATGGCTGCAAGTGGGAGTGCAACTGCCGCTGCGCCTCGGCTTGTTGACAAAAAAGACGCCAGAAGTCTGTGAACGGGCCGTTCAGGTGTTCAGAGCAGAGCTCCCTGTGGGAGCGGCAGAGCGTGATGTGCACTGAAAAGTGTTTCTGTCGCAATATTATCGTTGAGCAAACTTATCATCACTATCTGCTAACGTTAGCTTTAGCCTTCGTTTTCTATTAGTTTTTTTCATAGGCTATAAACGGAGGTGGTATAAGTATATATCTTGTACTAGAGTAAAAGTAGAAGTACCCAGGTCTTGTACTTGAGTTAAAGTAGAAGTACCAGAATGTAGGAACAATCCTGCAATCAAAATGTTCCTCAAATAAAAGTACAAAAGTATTATCATCAAAATATAGTTAAAGTAGCGACAGTAAAAGTAGAAGTACTCAGGTCTTGTACTAGAAGCACCAGAGTGTAGGAATACTCTGTTACAGTAAAAGTACTGCATTCAAAATGTTCCTCAAGTAAAAGTATTAAAGTAGCGACAGTAAAAGTAGTCGTTGTGCAGATTGGTCCATCTCAGAATAATATATATGATATGTTTTATAATGATTGATCATGAAAGTGTTCTCAAAGCTGGTGAAGGTGCAGCTAGTCTGAAGTACTTTGTAGACTGCAGGGTAGCTGGTGAAGGTGCAGCTAGTCTGAAGTACTTTGTAGACTGCAGGGTAGCTGGTGAAGGAGCAGCTAGTCTGAAGTACTTTGTAGACTGCAGGGTAACTGGTGAAGGTGCAGCTAGTCTGAAGTACTTTGTAGACTGCAGGGTAGCTGGTGGAGGTGCAGCTAGTCTGAAGTACTTTGTAGACTGCAGGGTAGCTGGTGAAGGTGCAGCTAGTCTGAAGTACTTTGTAGGCTGCAGGGTAGCTGGTGAAGGTGCAGCTAGTCTGAAGTACTTTGTAGACTGCAGGGTAGCTGGTGAAGGTGCAGCTAGTCTGAAGTACTTTGTAGACTGCAGGGTAGCTGGTGGAGGTGCAGCTAGTCTGAAGTACTTTGTAGACTGCAGGGTAGCTGGTGGAGGTGCAGCTAGTCTGAAGTACTTTGTAGACTGCAGGGTAGCTGGTGGATTTACTCCAGGTGGAACTAAAGTCTGATTCAACACTTGATTATATTTCACATCATTCATCCAGATCTGTGAAGTAACTAAAGGGATTAAATACATGTAGTGGAGTAAAAGTACACCATGTACCTCTG
Source organism: Pseudochaenichthys georgianus (assembly GCF_902827115.2). NCBI lineage: Eukaryota > Metazoa > Chordata > Actinopteri > Perciformes > Channichthyidae > Pseudochaenichthys > Pseudochaenichthys georgianus. The sequence goes on from NW_027262435.1 coordinate 21,485, forward strand.
AACTGTAGTGGATTAGAAGAACAAAGTAGCAAAAGAAACATTGAAATACTTAAATAAAGTACAAGTATCTCAAAATTGTACCCAAGTACTTGAGTTTATGAACTTAGTTACTTCACACCAGTGGCCATAAAGATAGAAAGACTAAGCCTTGCACAGAGGCATGAAAATACATTTTCAAAATGCTCAACAGTGCTGCCAAAATGTTAAACTCACTGCTACACAATTAAAATAAATGCTTTTATATATATTTATATTAGATGTGACTCTTTGGCGTTTCTGTTCTTAGTACCTGCTGCTTTAGTTGTTCTGACTGCTAACATCATCTGTTATTCTTAATTTTAAAGCCGATATTCCGTGGGGTCGGGGGCTCGGATCCTTGTCACCTTTTCATACCTGATGAGTTTGCATCCCTGATTATATTTAAGACTGTTTCCCTTTTTTAAGAAAAGTATCGAAAAATAATCGGAATCGCAATTCTTGACTTGGTATCGGTATCGAAACCAAAATGTTGGTATCGTGACAACACTATTCTGTACTACACATTAAATACTGATGTTATATTCTGTTATATTCTGTACTACACATTAAATACTGATGTTGTATTCTGTACTACACATTAAATACTGATGTTGTATTCTGTACTACACATTAAATACTGATGTTATATTCTGTAATACACATTAAATACTGATGTTATATTCTGTACTACACATTAAATACTGATGTTGTATTCTGTACTACACATTAAATACTGATGTTATATTCTGTACTACACATTAAATACTGATGTTATATTCTGTACTACACATTAAATACTGATGTTATATTCTGTTATATTCTGTACTACACATTAAATACTGATGTTATATTCTGTAATACACATTAAATACTGATGTTATATTCTGTAATACACATTAAATACTGATGTTGTATTCTGTACTACACATTAAATACTGATGTTATATTCTGTTATATTCTGTACTACACATTAAATACTGATGTTATATTCTGTTATATTCTGTAATACACATTAAATACTGATGTTATATTCTGTACTACACATTAAATACTGATGTTATATTCTGTTATATTCTGTACTACACATTAAATACTGATGTTGTATTGTGTACTACACATTAAATACTGATGTTATATTCTGTTATATTCTGTAATACACATTAAATACTGATGTTATATTCTGTACTACACATTAAATACTGATGTTATATTTTGTTATATTCTGTACTACACATTAAATACTGATGTTATATTCTGTTATATTCTGTAATACACATTAAATACTGATGTTATATTCTGTAATACACATTAAATACTGATGTTGTATTCTGTACTACACATTAAATACTGATGTTATATTCTGTTATATTCTGTAATACACATTAAATACTGATGTTATAATCTGTAATACACATTAAATACTGATGTTATATTCTGTACTACACATTAAATACTGATGTTGTATTCTGTTATATTCTGTATTTAAATACTGATGTTGTATTCTGTTATATTCTGTATTTAAATACTGATGTTGTATTCTGTTATATTCTGTACTACACATTAAATACTGATGTTGTATTCTGTACTACACATTAAATACTGATGTTATATTCTGTTATATTCTGTATTTAAATACTGATGTTGTATTCTGTTATATTCTGTATTTAAATACTGATGTTGTATTCTGTTATATTCTGTACTACACATTAAATACTGATGTTGTATTCTGTACTACACATTAAATACTGATGTTATATTCTGTTATATTCTGTAATACACATTAAATACTGATGTTATAATCTGTAATACACATTAAATACTGATGTTGTATTCTGTACTACACATTAAATACTGATTTTATATTCTGTTATATTCTGTAATACACATTAAATACTGATGTTATAATCTGTAATACACATTAAATACTGATGTTGTATTCTGTACTACACATTAAATACTGATGTTGTATTCTGTTATATTCTGTATTTAAATACTGATGTTGTATTCTGTTATATTCTGTACTACACATTAAATACTGATGTTGTATTCTGTTATATTCTGTACTACACATTAAATACTGATGTTATATTCTGTACTACACATTAAATACTGATGTTGTATTCTGTTATATTCTGTACTACACATTAAATACTGATGTTGTATTCTGTTATATTCTGTACTACACATTAAATACTGATGTTGTATTCTGTTATATTCTGTACTACACATTAAATACTGATGTTGTATTCTGTTATATTCTTTACTACACATTAAATACTGATGTTGTATTCTGTTATATTCTGTACTACACATTAAATACTGATGTTGTATTCTGTTATATTCTGTACTACACATTAAATACTGATGTTGTATTCTGTTATATTCTGTACTACACATTAAATATTGATGTTGTATTCTGTTATATTCTGTACTACACATTAAATACTGATGTTGTATTCTGTTATATTCTGTACTACACATTAAATACTGATGTTGTATTCTGTTATATTCTGTACTACACATTAAATACTGATGTTGTATTCTGTTATATTCTGTACTACACATTAAATATTGATGTTGTATTCTGTTATATTCTGTACTACACATTAAATACTGATGTTGTATTCTGTTATATTCTGTACTACACATTAAATACTGATGTTGTATTCTGTTATATTCTGTACTACACATTAAATACTGATGCTAAATTCTGTACTACACATTAAATACTGATGTTGTATTCTGTACTACACATTAAATACTGATGTTGTATTCTGTTATATTCTGTACTACACATTAAATACTGATGTTATATTCTGTTATATTCTGTACTACACATTAAATACTGATGTTATATTCTGTTATATTCTGTACTACACATTAAATACTGATGTTATATTCTGTACTACACATTAAATACTGATGCTATATTCTGTACTACACTAAATACTGATGTTGTATTCTATACTACACATTAAATACTGATGTTGTATTCTGTACTACACATTAAATACTGATGCTAAATTCTGTACTACACATTAAATACTGATGTTGTATTCTGTACTACACATTAAATACTGATGTTGTATTCTGTACTACACATTAAATACTGATGTTGTATTCTGTACTACACATTAAATACTGATGTTGTATTGTGTACTACACATTAAATACTGATGTTATATTCTGTACTACACATTAAATACTGATGTTGTATTCTGTTATATTCTGTACTACACATTAAATACTGATGTTGTATTCTGTTATATTCTGTAGTACTACACATTAAATACTGATGTTGTATTCTGTTATATTCTGTACTACACATTAAATACTGATGTTGTATTCTGTTATATTCTGTATTTAAATACTGATGTTGTATTCTGTTATATTCTGTACTACACATTAAATACTGATGTTGTATTCTGTACTACACATTAAATACTGATGTTGTATTCTGTTATATTCTGTATTTAAATACTGATGTTGTATTCTGTTATATTCTGTACTACACATTAAATACTGATGTTGTATTCTGTTATATTCTGTATTTAAATACTGATGTTGTATTCTGTTATATTCTGTACTACACATTAAATACTGATGTTATATTCTGTACTACACATTAAATACTGATGTTGTATTCTGTTATATTCTGTACTACACATTAAATACTGATGTTGTATTCTGTTATATTCTGTACTACACATTAAATACTGATGTTGTATTCTGTTATATTCTTTACTACACATTAAATACTGATGTTGTATTCTGTTATATTCTGTACTACACATTAAATACTGATGTTGTATTCTGTTATATTCTGTACTACACATTAAATATTGATGTTGTATTCTGTTATATTCTGTACTACACATTAAATACTGATGTTGTATTCTGTTATATTCTGTACTACACATTAAATACTGATGTTGTATTCTGTTATATTCTGTACTACACATTAAATACTGATGTTGTATTCTGTTAAATTCTGTAGTACTACACATTAAATACTGATGTTGTATTCTGTTAAATTCTGTAGTACTACACATTAAATACTGATGTTGTATTCTGTTATATTCTGTACTACACATTAAATACTGATGTTGTATTCTGTTATATTCTGTATTTAAATACTGATGTTGTATTCTGTTATATTCTGTACTACACATTAAATATTGATGTTGTATTCTGTTATATTCTGTACTACACATTAAATACTGATGTTGTATTCTGTTATATTCTGTACTACACATTAAATACTGATGTTGTATTCTGTTATATTCTGTAGTACTACACATTAAATACTGATGTTGTATTCTGTTATATTCTGTACTACACATTAAATACTGATGTTGTATTCTGTTATATTCTGTAGTACTACACATTAAATACTGATGTTATATTCTGTACTACACATTAAATACTGATGTTGTATTCTGTTATATTCTGTACTACACATTAAATACTGATGTTATATTCTGTAATACACATTAAATACTGATGTTGTATTCTGTTATATTCTGTACTACACATTAAATACTGATGTTGTATTCTGTTATATTCTGTAGTACTACACATTAAATACTGATGTTATATTCTGTACTACACATTAAATACTGATGTTGTATTCTGTTATATTCTGTACTACACATTAAATACTGATGTTGTATTCTGTTATATTCTGTACTACACATTAAATACTGATGTTGTATTCTGTTATATTCTGTATTTAAATACTGATGTTATATTCTGTTATATTCTGTACTACACATTAAATACTGATGCTATATTCTGTTATATTCTGTACTACACATTAAATACTGATGTTGTATTCTGTTATATTCTGTACTACACATTAAATACTGATGCTATATTCTGTTATATTCTGTACTACACATTAAATACTGATGTTATATTCTGTTATATTCTGTAGTACTACACATTAAATACTGATGTTGTATTCTGTTATATTCTGTACTACACATTAAATACTGATGTTGTATTCTGTTATATTCTGTACTACACATTAAATACTGATGTTATATTCTGTACTACACATTAAATACTGATGTTGTATTCTGTTATATTCTGTACTACACATTAAATACTGATGTTGTATTCTGTTATATTCTGTATTTAAATACTGATGCTATATTCTGTTATATTCTGTACTACACATTAAATACTGATGTTGTATTCTGTTATATTCTGTACTACACATTAAATACTGATGCTATATTCTGTTATATTCTGTACTACACATTAAATACTGATGTTGTATTCTGTTATATTCTGTAGTACTACACATTAAATACTGATGTTGTATTCTGTTATATTCTGTACTACACATTAAATACTGATGTTGTATTCTGTTATATTCTGTACTACACATTAAATACTGATGTTGTATTCTGTTATATTCTGTACTACACATTAAATACTGATGTTGTATTCTGTTATATTCTGTAGTACTACACATTAAATACTGATGTTGTATTCTGTTATATTCTGTACTACACATTAAATACTGATGTTATATTCTGTTATATTCTGTACTACACATTAAATACTGATGTTATATTCTGTACTACACATTAAATACTGATGTTATATTCTGTACTACACATTAAATACTGATGTTATATTCTGTACTACACATTAAATACTGATGTTGTATTCTGTTATATGCTGTACTACACATTAAATACTGATGTTATATTCTGTTATATTCTGTAGTACTACACATTAAATACTGATGTTGTATTCTGTACTACACATTAAATACTGATGTTATATTCTGTTATATTCTGTACTACACATTAAATACTGATTTTGTATTCTGTTATATTCTGTACTACACATTAAATACTGATGTGATCAGAGTACAGCTGTATGTGATCAGAGTATAGCTGTATGTGATCAGAGTATAGCTGTATGTGATCAGAGTATAGCTGCATGTGATCAGAGTACAGCTGCATGTGATCAGAGTACAGCTGTATGTGATCAGAGTATAGCTGCATGTGATCAGAGTATAGCTGCATGTGATCAGAGTACAGCTGCATGTGATCAGAGTATAGCTGTATGTGATCAGAGTACAGCTGTATGTGATCAGAGTACAGCTGCATGTGATCAGAGTACAGCTGCATGTGATCAGAGTATAGCTGCATGTGATCAGAGTATAGCTGTATGTGATCAGAGTATAGCTGCATGTGATCAGAGTATAGCTGTATGTGATCAGAGTACAGCTGCATGTGATCAGAGTACAGCTGTATGTGATCAGAGTACAGCTGCATGTGATCAGAGTACAGCTGCATGTGATCAGAGTATAGCTGCATGTGATCAGAGTATAGCTGTATGTGATCAGAGTACAGCTGCATGTGATCAGAGTATAGCTGCATGTGATCAGAGTATAGCTGCATGTGATCAGAGTATAGCTGCATGTGATCAGAGTACAGCTGTATGTGATCAGAGTATAGCTGTATGTGATCAGAGTACAGCTGTATGTGATCAGAGTATAGCTGCATGTGATCAGAGTATAGCTGCATGTGATCAGAGTATAGCTGCATGTGATCAGAGTACAGCTGCATGTGATCAGAGTATAGCTGCATGTGATCAGAGTATAGCTGCATGTGATCAGAGTATAGCTGCATGTGATCAGAGTATAGCTGCATGTGATCAGAGTACAGCTGTGTGTGATCAGAGTATAGCTGTATGTGATCAGAGTATAGCTGCATGTGATCAGAGTATAGCTGCATGTGATCAGAGTACAGCTGCATGTGATCAGAGTACAGCTGCATGTGATCAGAGTACAGCTGCATGTGATCAGAGTACAGCTGTATGTGATCAGAGTATAGCTGCATGTGATCAGAGTATAGCTGCATGTGATCAGAGTATAGCTGTATGTGATCAGAGTATAGCTGCATGTGATCAGAGTATAGCTGCATGTGATCAGAGTACAGCTGCATGTGATCAGAGTACAGCTGCATGTGATCAGAGTACAGCTGTATGTGATCAGAGTATAGCTGCATGTGATCAGAGTATAGCTGCATGTGATCAGAGTATAGCTGCATGTGATCAGAGTATAGCTGTATGTGATCAGAGTATAGCTGCATGTGATCAGAGTATAGCTGTATGTGATCAGAGTACAGCTGCATGTGATCAGAGTATAGCTGCATGTGATCAGAGTATAGCTGTATGTGATCAGAGTATAGCTGTATGTGATCAGAGTATAGCTGTATGTGATCAGAGTATAGCTGTATGTGATCAGAGTATAGCTGCATGTGATCAGAGTATAGCTGTATGTGATCAGAGTACAGCTGTATGTGATCAGAGTATAGCTGTAAGTGATCAGAGTATAGCTGCATGTGATCAGAGTATAGCTGCATGTGATCAGAGTATAGCTGTATGTGATCAGAGTATAGCTGTATGTGATCAGAGTATAGCTGTATGTGATCAGAGTATAGCTGTAAGTGATCAGAGTATAGCTGTAAGTAATCAGAGTATAGCTATAAGTAATCAGAGTATCTCACATGACCACTCGTGAATCAAATAGATTTATCTTTGTTATTGTTTATATGTACCTGCGGGACACGTCCATCAGGACCCCACTGAACACCTGCTCCCCCCTCCGGAAGGACACCACCAGCGCGTCATCGATCACATGGTCCAGAGAGACCCGGACCTCAGAACCAGGACTCAGATCAGCTGGACTCAGATCAGCTGGACTCAGACCAGCAACAATCAGATCAGCTGGACTCAGGCCAGCGGAGTGGGGTTCCTGCTTCACTGGGGCTCTCAGAGTGTAGTCCCGGTCCAAGTCCTGATCGCCGTCCCGGTCCTGATCGCGGTCTGCGGGCTCGGCTCGGTCCGTACCGGTCTCGTTAGTTGTCGGTTCTGCCGGTTCCGTTAGCGCCAGACCGGCCTCCGTACCGGGAGGGGGGGCCGGGAAGGAGAGCAGGAAGACGGCCCGGGGCTCGGAGCCTCCCCCCTGAGGGTCCCCCGGTACCGAGCAGAGCCGGTCCTCCCGGTCTGCTCCGGGTCTCTCTCCCTCTCCCTCGCCTCTTCCCGCCTCCGGCCCGACACGCTGCCCCCCAGCCTCCATCCAGGGCTCAAGCTGCGGCCCGGGGGCCAGCAGCGTGGTCAGGCCCGGTTCACCCGGTTCTCCCGTCAGGCCCCGTCCCGGTTCTCTCGGTAGATCCGGTCCCGGTTCTTCTTCTTCTCTTCTTGCAGCTCCTGGCTCTGCAGCCACGGCCGCCATTTTCTTCCTGTGCTGCCTAGCGGCGCCTGGTCCCGCCCCCCGCTCTCTGTCAGCTGCGCCTGCGCACTGCCGTTGGCTGGAAGGCCTGTCACTCAAATTAAACGTTGTTCAGCGTCGTCTGTGATTGGATGGTTCCGTGAGAGTGTGAAGGCGTCATCAGTGTGTTTGTCTTCACAAACAGAACATGTAATAATAATATACAGAATTGAATGTGTAGTACAGAATATAGCATCAGTATTTAATGTGTAGTACAGAATACAACATCAGTATTTAATGTGTAGTACAGAATATAGCAGAATATAGCATCATTATTTAATGTGTAGTACAGAATACAACATCAGTATTTATTGTGTAGTACGAAATATAGCAGAATATAGCATCATTATTTAATGTGTAGTACAGAATACAACATCAGTATTTAATGTGTAGTACAGAATACAACATCAGTATAGTACAGAATATAGCATCAGTATTTAATGTGTAGTACAGAATACAACATCAGTATTTAATGTGTAGTACAGAATACAACATCAGTATGTAATGTGTAGTACAGAATATAACAGAATATAACATCAGTATTTAATGTGTAGTACAGAATACAACATCAGTATTTAATGTGTAGTACAGAATTTAGCATCAGTATTTAATGTGTAGTACAGAAT
>NW_027262436.1:0-30484 GCF_902827115.2 Pseudochaenichthys georgianus
AGTTTAGTTTTTTTTTAAGTATGGCAGTTAAGTTTAAGTTTATTAAGTGTAGAGATACGTTTTTAGTGCCAAGCACAAGTATTAAGTGTCAAGTCTTTAATTTTAAGTATTTAGTATAAAGTGTTAAGAGTAAGTGTTTAGTGTTAAGAGTAAGTATTTAGTAGTAAGTATAAGTATTTAGTGTTAAGTATAAGTATTTAGTGTTAAGTATAAGTATTTAGTGTTAAGAGTTAGTATTTAGTTAAGTTTACTTTCATTGATCTTAATGTATCTCACCACTGATGAATTGTCTTCCTCTGAATCAGTTCCTGCTCCTCTGTTAACAGTCTTCTTAATCCAGCTTCAGCCTCAACAGCAACAGTTATCACCTGCCAGAACACCTGCTCCACCCTCCAGCCTCCACCTGTTGCTACTACCAGACAAAACATCAGCCTTGTGCTGCAGCCTGTGAGATGACAGACTCCTCTCCACCTGCAGCCTCTGTCTCTCTGTTGCCTCCATCCTCTACCAGCAGCTTCAGCATCAAACTGCTGCCTCACTCTTCACCTGCAGCCTCCGTCAGCAACCTGCAGATTCTGACAGGTCACTGCGGTCAAACCTCCACCTTCAGCCACCTGAAGAAGACCACTCCCCCTGAAGATCCCCACAGAAAGCTGTGGCCAAACCTCCACCTACAGCCTCTATAAGGAAACCTGCACAGATGTTATCCTACTGCCATGTGGAGACCTGAGTGGAACAGTAAGGACCAGAGAAACACACGCAGATATAGTCCTTCAGTTAATATGCAAAAATATTTCTGTGTTATTAAAGCTGGCTCTCTGTTTACATTCTGTTCACTTGTTCTTCTTCTCACAGGTGTTTTCAAACGTTGTGAAAGACTGAGCTCACACTCCTCAACATGAACCTGACTGACTGTGTTGATGCCTTCATGAAACGAGAGAGCTCCTCTTCCTCCCAAGTGGTACGTACAGTATAGCAGTATGAGATTTCTTAACAACACACTCTGAGTGTATTGGGATTTTTAATGGAAGTTCGGTGATGAATTATATTTGAATGCAACACCTTACACTTCCAGATCTACCAGGAGCTGCTTCAGGGCCCTGAGGACAACTCCTTTTACAACAGCTCTGTTCCAGAGATGCTTCCTCCTCCTCCACATCCTCCACCTTCACCACCCCTCCTGCTCATCGCCAGAACTAAGAGAGCCCCACCCCATCTCAGCAACCACCAGCAGTTTCTCCTGCAGCCACGGCCTCCATAGATTCTGACAGACAGCTGACGGCTAAAGCCCCAACTACAGCTTCTGCCAGTGCACCTGCGTCTACACCTCTTGAAGCCAACTGCGGCTGAACCTCCACCCACAGCCTCTGTCAGCAACCTGAACCAGCACCTACACCTCTCGTACACTACTGCCATCCAAACCTCCACCTGTAACCTTTGCCAGCCGCCTGAAGACACCTCCTCCACCTGAAGATGGAGGTCTGGGGTCAAACCTCCACCTTCCGCCTCTATAAGGAAACCTGCACAGATGTTATCCTACTGCTATGGTTGGATCTAAGTGGAACAGCAACGACCAGAGAAACACTGGTAGATATGATCTTTGAGTAAACATGGGAAAATATATCTGTTTAAAAATAGCATGCCTGGGCTGAGCTGGGCTTCTGTTTATATTCTGTTCACTTCTTCTTCTCACAGGTGTTTCCATACGTTGTGTGAAAGACTGAGCACACACTCCTCAACATGAACCTGACTGATTGTGATGATGCCTTCATGAAACAGAAAGAGCTCCTCTTCCTCCCACTTGTACGTACAGTATAGCAGTATGAGACATTAAGTCATGGGATTTTTGATGGAAGTTTGCTGATGAATGCTATCTTAATGCAACACCTTTTCTTTTGGGTTTTCTGCAGGCTTTGTTGGACTTCCAGATCCAGAGATACTTCATTCCTGCCCCTCCCCATCTCTGCAACCACCAGCACTTTCTACGCATGCCGATTCATTGAAGGCCAAAGATTGCAGAGACGCTCCACCCGAGACTTCAGTGCCTTACTTTTCCAACAACGCCCCCTAATACGACGTCCAATGTGCTCTTTTATTGTGTACTTTAAGCCTCTGCACTGTTTTACAATAAATGAACTATTGTCTGCAACCATCTGATCAGTCATTTGAGACCAGAATAATTTGTATAAAACAGATCCTGAGGATATGATTGTTTTTGTGTGTTTAAGTTGAAGTGTGTTCCTTTGTCATGGTATATTAATTATTAGTCGCCACTTATTTAGGGTTTATATTAATACATTAATAACATTAACACATTCACTTTCTAGTAATCATCATGTCGGAATTTCTTGAGCCAAATGTACAAAGACATCTGACACAAAATGTAATTACTGCAATTACGGCTATTTCAGCCAATGCAACATTTCCACAATCTCATCTCAAATATCAACAAGTATCATTGAAATGCGTATTAAATAAATAAAAAGCGTGTTGTTTCAATTTTCCAAAATAAAGTTTATTTTTCCTCTACATTTAAGGTGAATTCTAAATATGAACCAAATATACCAACAGTCACAATATGTCAAAGCCAGACATTTAATTATATAATAGCCCACTATATATGTACAGTTGAAATAATACAGATAACATATTCACACCAATTAAACAATTAACCAATTAAACAAATGCTAAATAACTTCAATATGAAGTGGGGTTCAGAGATGATCAATACAAGGATATTCAAGAAACAGTTAACAAACAGAAAATGATTAAAGAATATTTTGTTAGAGATTGAAGAACACATATATTATTAAATTAACTAAACAAATTGTGAACAGAATTATCATAGCTTTTTATTTAAATTAAATAAATAATATTTCACATCAAAAGAAACAATGTTTTAACAAATCGTATTAAATAATGTGATAACATAATTGTAAACAGAATAGCTGAAACTTTAACAAATAAATAACTCAGTTACCTCTAATCATTAACCCGTGTTTGTATAATGTAGTTAACTCCGTGTGTTGCTGCTAGCATACATAACACCTGACGTGGAAACGTTACTCGTGGAAGGGGCTTCAGAGCTACTAGAAAGACAGTCGAACCCGGTGCATTTCTCCGTCTGAATGTGGTGCACTTTTGATAAATGTTTAGACAAATTGCTCGTGTTACCGCCCTTACATGCTAAACTCTCATTGCACTTTTGGCAACGAGCATTGTCCACATCGAGACGGGTAACATTTAATCACACCTTGGAGCGCTTCTCTCCGCCATCCCCGCCGTGTGTTGCTGCATGAAGCAGCTGCGTGTGTGTAAACTGCCCCGCCCCCTCGCACACAGACGGGAGAGACAGATCTCGTCTCGATTGGAAAGATCGAAAATACACCATAGACGCATATTTTTGTCTTTTTGCATATTAGAAACCAACACACTCTCACTCCCTAAGCGTCCAATAGCGACGTTTGGTCAGTGTCCGTGGCGTCCAATTGTGACGCTCCTAGGCTCCTTCAGCGTCATAAAGGGATGCAAATAGCTTTCAACTGATTGCAATGTATTCCCATCTGCGTCGGGATTTGACGCTCATGGAAGCACGGCATTCGTTTGTGTCGGCTGCCCTTAAAGGTAATGTGAGCGTCCATTCCCATTGGATAACGGAGAATTGTATACCCGGATGTAAGTATTCCTCTTACTGTCGATTGATTTTACAGTGATATCTGCACTACTCATCGACTAAAAAACACCAGATTATCCTTGTTAATTACACAACATTGATTGGCTTAAATTGTGTGCAATGCTTTTGTATTTTTCCCCTTCGATTTCGGAGAAACAAATATTTGTTCTGAGTAAAGGATGGCAGAAGACACTACACTACCCAGAATCCCCAGCTATCGTTTGGACTACACCATGTGCTCTGTTTGACAAACCCCGTGATAGTCCTCAAGCTCTGTGATTGGAGAGTGTGCTCCAAGGGTTAAGCCGATTCTCGAACAGCACTTGAAATGGGATGGAACCACGGCAGACTGTCCAAAACTGGATTTGAACGGGTCCACCGCGTCCCCCCTCCCCCACCCCGTCCCCAGAACTACACATGCTGGCTATTCTGTTTCGCAACATGTTCTCTATGGCACATCTCTACTGGGAGTTGTAGTTTTAAAAGACGTTTTCGTATTTCCCATAATAAGAAGTTGCCAGTATTAAACTGTGTACATCCCTGGAGGTTTAGGGGACAGGAAACACTCACATTTAAAACATATAATTAATAAATGGGTGAACATTGCTTGTGCCCATTATGGGCATATATTAATATATATACCCACATGCCAGCTAAGGTCAGAAGAGCTTTATTTAACAGCTGGTCTTATGTTTGTGACCCCTGTGATAACATTACATTACATTACATTAATTGATAAGCCTGAAACATGCACTTGTCAAGGTTCAGAGGCACATTTTGCAAATATGGCAGTAGCCATCGATCAGCTTAAGATAAGATGTACTTTATTGATCCCAAGTTGGAACATTTGCGTTACATCAGCATGTGTAACAGTTAAATATGCAGTTGTGTTTATTTGAAAATCATTTAGTATAATCACACAAATTCTGTGTTTTATATTCAACAATTCTGTGTTCTTTATTTATTGATTGTTCAATACCTGACAAGGCCGGAGATGAAATATCTACATACATCTTATAAGAGTATAATACATTATGTATAATATCAGTTAAAATAAGTGCTTCAACATAGTTAACATTGCTGGAGGTATGCACAAATATTGATAGATGTCTTGTAATGCACTATTGAGGAACCTGCAACCTGCAAGTTTTTCATTCAGTGCAGAACTACACCACAGTTGTGTAGGCCTATATGATATGTCAATAAACCTTAGAAAATCTTGAGATCTGAAGGATAAAGATAAGGCAAAAGTAACAATATAAGATATAGTAAATCCTCTACTGGAAACGCTAAAAACATTGAGCTCTCTGAGTGGAAAAGTAATGTGTTAAAGCTTACTGCTGAGATGCCTCAGCAGTTGGCCGGCTACATCCTGTTATCTTCAAGAACTAGAACACCATGTTACGAGTATGTGTGGCCCTGACCTTCAAAAGGCGCAACTGTCTTGTGAGCGCTTCCCTGTCATCAGCAGACTATCAACACCTCTTCTTCTTGGATGTTTCTGAAAAAGAAAACACTGTAAACGGCGTACTTTTCCAGAAAAAGGGGGATCAGAGTCCAGGCAGAAACATGTTGCTGTATGCTAGCGTAGCACTAGATGCAGCAGAGGCAAAAGAACCCCCATGCATCAGACATGCAGCTGGAGTGGCTAGAGTACTAAGGAAAATCCAACACATAGTGATGAGACACCCACTCACAGTGCTCACAAGCCATAGCATTGTAGCCCTAGTCAACTCAGCGGCCTTCACCATGACATCAGCAAGACAGACCAGGTTAGAAAAGTCTCTGACACAGCCACACATAACCTACACACATGAAGGCACCAACATGGCAGACTACTTACCAGGAGAAGGAGTCCCACACAGGTGTGAGGAAAAAGTAGTGCAGGATGTAAAAATACGCCCAGACATGCAGGAAACGCCAGTAACAGGGGCAAGAGACATGTTCACTGACGGATGTTGTTACAGACACCCACAGGACGGCCTAAAAGGGGCCTACGCTGTGGTAGGACGAAGTAATGAGACAGGACTTTTTGAAAACATTGACTGCTCCCCCATCAAAGGAAAAGTGTCAGCTCAACTAGCTGAACTAAAGGGCGTAATCGCCACTTTGAACCAAGGAATAGATCAAGACATCAATGTGTACACAGACTCAGCATACGTACACGGGGTAGTGCACCACGACCTAAAAAGATGGCTCAGGGCAGGATTCGTAACTAGTACAGGAACACCAGTGAAACACTATCACGAAATCAAGGCGTTAGAGGAGGCTATCATGAAACCCAACAGAGTAGCTGTAATCAAATGCAAAGGACACTCCAAAACCACAGGGTACCTAACCGATGGAAACAATGCCGCCGATCTGGCCGCCAAGCAGGCAGCCGGATACGAAGCCACATTCTCACAAATGGTTGTACGGACTCCCCAAGAAGGAATACTAGAAGCCAGAACAGATGAGGCGTTGGCTAAAGAACAATCTAAAGCTTCCCCGCAAGAACTAACGGCCTGGAGAAACAAAGGGGCAAGAAAGGGAGCAAATGACATTTGGTACTCCCCAGACGGGAGGCCAGTGATCCCACCAGGGTGGGTAAGAGCTATGATGAAGGAAGCACACTCAATGGCACACGTAGGAAAGAACCAAATGGTTAGGGCCCTGACCCATTGGTGGCACCCTTACCTACCAGATTTAATAGCCAATCATCTTGAAGAATGCAGTATTTGTGGACGCTACAATGTGAGGGCCACCATCAAACCACATGAGGGAAAGTTTCCTGCAGTAACAATGGCAGGGGAGGAGATAGTCATAGACTATACAGACATGATAGACAGACATAGGGGAAAGAGGTACATACTCATGGTTGTGGATGCCTACACAGGGTGGCCAGAAGCCATCCCCTGTGCAAAAGAAGACAGCCAGTCTGTAATCAACTTCCTGGTACAAACCTACATTCCAAGACACGGGTTCCCCAAAAAGATTCGCAGTGACAATGGCAGCCACTTCAAAAATCACGATTTAGCGGTGGTGGAAGCCTCTCTTGGACTAACCCACAGATCTTCACTGGAGAACTGCGCTAAAACAGCTGATCACAATGTTCACACTCTGTGGTCACGAAGTACTCCACTAGCCGCCCCCCCTGTCGACTTTCCTGAAGTACTCCACTAGCCCCCCCCCCCCCTGTCGACTTTCCTGAAGTACTCCCCCGTTGATAGAAATCAACACGTAATGAATTAAGACCCCACGGTTTGATGATTGATAGGTGTGTGGGTTGTCTTTAATTTTGACACGCAGAAAAATGCATATTTTGGACTTAGTTCGAATGGTGATTAATCATGATTAATTAATTTTTTAGCTGTGATTAATCTGATTAAAAATTTTAAATGTTTGACAGCCCTAATATTAATACATTAATAACATTAACACATTCACTTTCTAGTAATTCATCATGTCGGAATTTCTTGAGCCAAATGTACAAAGACATCTGACACAAAATGTAATTACTGCAATTACGGCTATTTCAGCCAATGCAACATTTCCACAATCTCATCTCAAATATCAACAAGTATCATTGAAATGCGTATTAAATAAATAAAAAGCGTGTTGTTTCAATTTTCCAAAATAAAGTTTATTTTTCCTCTACATTTAAGGTGAATTCTAAATATGAACCAAATATACCAACAGTCACAATATGTCAAAGCCAGACATTTAATTATATAATAGCCCACTATATATGTACAGTTGAAATAATACAGATAACATATTCACACCAATTAAACAATTAACCAATAAAACAAATGCTAAATAACTTCAATATGAAGTGGGGTTCAGAGATGATCAATACAAGGATATTCAAGAAACAGTTAACAAACAGAAAATGATTAAAGAATATTTTGTTAGAGATTGAAGAACACATATATTATTAAATTAACTAAACAAATTGAGAACAAAATTAACATAGCTTTTTATTTAAATATCAATCAAAAGAAACAACAATGTTTTAACAAATCGTATTAAATAATGTGATAACATAATTGTAAACAGAATAGCTGAAACTTTACCAAAATAAATAACTCAGTTACCTCTAATCATTAACCCGTGTTTGTATAATGTAGTTAACTCTGTGTGTTGTTGCTAGCATACATAACACCTGACGTGGAAACGTTACTCGTGGAAGGGGCTTCAGAGCTACTAGAAAGACAGTCGAACCCGGTGCATTCCTCCGTCTGAATGTGGTGCACTTTTGCTAAATGTTTAGACAAATTGCTCGTGTTACCGCCCTTACATGCTAAACTCTCATTGCACTTTTGGCAACGAGCATTGTCCACATCGAGACGGGTAACATTTAACCACACCTTGGAGCGCTTCTCTCCGCCATCCCCGCCGTGTGTTGCTGCATGTAGCAGCTGCGTGTGTGTAAACTGCCCCGCCCCCTCGCACACAGACGGGAGAGACAGATCTCGTCTCGATTGGAAAGATCGAAAATACACCATAGACGCATATTTTTGTCTTTTTGCATATTAGAAACAAGTTGGCGACTCTAAGACTGTGATATAATGTTTTTGTAGCAATAATACATGACATATATTTTCTTAAATGTCTCCAGTACCGATAAAAAAAACAATAACGTTGGAGTTTAACGGCGTGTAAAACACACGTGATGACGTCACCAACGAATCGACGACTGGATTAGTTGGCAACTAATTTGGTCATCGATTTTAATCGATTAAGTCGATTAGTTGTTGCACCCCTATTATAGACTTCGAAATATTCTACTGCAGAGAGTCCTTGCCCTGTCCAGTTTTGCAAACCAGCAATGCTCAGTACTACTGGAATTGATCAGATTCCAGCTAATGTTCTCCAAATCCGGATCTTCGACTTGACCCGAGATGAAACACACAGGCTGCTTTAAGGTAGTTTATTCTTAACCTGGTTTAAATTGGGTTCTACCATTTGTGATTCACACATCCAGCTGAGGCGGAGAGTCTTTACTGGCTACTCTTGAAGCATGCTGTGTGGCTGAGCATATTTCTTACCCATAAAGTTTATCTTTATTGTGATTATTTTCTTTTGTTCAACCAATATAGGATCGCTATAATTATTGACAGTTATCTGCTCCATGCATGCCAAGTGATCATGAGGGGAATAAACTATCTAATAAAACAGGGAATCCTATAGGGCCCTATGTAAGTAGACATAAGTAAAACATAGATGTATACATAGCCGCGGGAAGTAGGGGTGCTGGGGGTGCTGCAGCACCCCCAGCTGTTGGCGAGTGGTGTACATTTGAAAAACTGAGTGACCACCTAAATAAAAATGATTAAACTACATAAAATAGTTATGATTTTACTTAAAATAAAATGAGCTGTATCCAGTCATAGTCATAGTATATATTTGTCAGGTGGCTTGAATTTATTTTCCAAATAAATAAAATCCGAGTCATCTAGGTCGTAGGTCGTGGGAGAGTGACGTAATTGACGCGACACACACACTGCAGAGTGACAACTTTCTAGAATGGCGCAAAAATGGATTTGGGATTTTTTTTCTCCAACAAACAACCCAATAAAAAGAGTGGACCACCAGCTACTCCTCAGCCCACCACCTCTACAACTAGAGTAATATGACACAGAAGAGACTGACACATCTGACTTTGATGCATGTCCACAGTAACATGTTGGACAATGTGGATGTATCTGCTCTAATGAGGGTCTTCATTAGTGCCACCCCAGGCTACATTTGGAGTTTTGTGAAGCCCCAACACAAGGTAAAACGATATTTGTCCTTTAATGCTGCTGCCGCTGTGCAGTGTGTTGCCTTGTCAATCGATTACAATTGAATTCATAGTTTTATTAATATTGTAAATAATATTTTCTGACTATTTGTAATGTTATGTAGGTTTGTAAGACCCATAGTTAGCATGTGGGCATGTGCAGCTGTTGCTAAGTGATGTAGGTCTATAATGGTTTATTAAGCCTAACAGTTAAGGTGAGACACCAGGTGAATAGGGTAATTTTTTTTAACTTAAAGATATCAGCTAGATATCTCTCCAGTTAATTACCTACAATAAGGCAATTGTTTCTTGTATTACAAGTTTTCTGAATATG
The DNA here is from genome assembly GCF_902827115.2 of Pseudochaenichthys georgianus. Lineage (NCBI taxonomy): Eukaryota > Metazoa > Chordata > Actinopteri > Perciformes > Channichthyidae > Pseudochaenichthys > Pseudochaenichthys georgianus. The sequence goes on from NW_027262436.1 coordinate 9,772, forward strand.
CAAATGAGCCATTATCACGCATGTATTTGCGCATATTTTAACACATTTCAGGAACCGAAATTTGAACTTTGGATAAAGCCAGATTCAAAATTCTCGTTTCATTTTGTAGTCATATTAGCATCCAAGGCTTTTACAGAAGGGATTTTGGATATCTCTCTTTATCACTCCATAAATCAGAAAATACTGTCAACAGCACTAAAATATCAATTTTCGCCATGTTTCTAGGTATAAAATCTTATATAATTCAGGCTATGAATGACATATGAACAAACCCTTCTGTAAAAGCCTTCATAATATTGATAGGAATATAACTGGAAGGTTTGGTGTATCTACGTGCTACTGAAGTTGAAATTTCGAACTCAGAGTAGGGGAAAAAACTCATTTTGAGAAAACAACCTTTAAAGATTGCAGTGAGGCGCTAGCTAAACCCTCCTGTTCTTTGGATGACAGCTTGCGCCTCGACGCACTCCGTGAAGGTATTTCATGTTCGGGGTAATTTGTTTTTTGTATAATCTTGCTTCGTGCAAGTGACAATTGTTGTTGTCTTCTCTGTGAACGTTTTTTCGCCGTTCTTTTGCCATTTTGAGATTTCAATTTCTAGCGGAAAGCTAACCAGGAAGTGTTTTAGCACACCACGTGACGCTTCTGAACGAATCACATTGTCAGAAATTGACATCAGCCAATGAGATTTCGTTTATTGGTTTAAGACCCCTTTGTACTTTCACGATTGGTTGCTGATACAAAGGAAATGACCATATTTGGATCTGATGAGATTGTGCAGGAGAGACGGAGCTTTCCAACGATATCTCTGTTGACATGGTGCACACAGCGGTCGCGGCACTTTATGTTACGTTAGAATGCTAACTTTTGGTGAATTTAGGAGAAATATACAGACGCAAATAATAATAATAATAATAATAATAATTTCAATTTATATAGCGCCTTTCACGAAACCCAAGGACGCTTTACAATGGGAAGTAACAAAACAAAAGGTAATAATAAACATACAGAGCAATAGCAGGAAATAAGTGACTGTAAATTAGTTGAGGCCAAAGGCCTGAGTGAACAGATGGTGTTTGAGGTGTTTTTTGAAGGTGTCCAGAGTGTCTGCATTCCTGATTGCAGAGGGCAGAGAATTCCAGAGGGTGGGGGCTGCGACACTGAAGGCTCTGTTGCCAAATGTGTTCAGCTTGGAGCGCTGGATGGAGAGCAGCCCTTTGTCAGAGGACCGCAGGTGACGAGAGGGGGTGTAGGGCTGAAGGAGGTCAGAGATGTATGGAGGGGCTAGGGAGTGGAGAGATTTGTAGGTTAGCAGGAGGAGTTTGTACTGGATGCGTGACTTGACCGGGAGCCAGTGAAGGTGGATGAGGGTAGGGGTGATGTGTTGCCAGGGCTTAGTGTGGGTGAGGAGCCTGGCTGCAGAGTTCTGGACGTACTGGAGCCTGTCCAGGGCTTTGCTGGTGACCCCGAACAGAACTCCATTGCAGTAGTCCAGACGAGAGGAGATGAAGGTATGAATGAATGTTTCTGCAACGGGGTCGGGGAGAGAGGGCCGGAGTCTGGAGATGTTTCGTAGGTGAAAGAAAGCAGTTTTGACAGTAGACCTGATGTGGGAGTTGAAGGTGAGGCTAGAGTCCAGAGTGACGCCCAGGCTGCGAACCTCAGGGGAAGGGTGGATGGAGCCGCCATCGCTTGAAGCAGTGTTGTAAAATGAATAATAAGTTCAGATTGAACAAATATGTCACTGAGTTCGAGCTCCGACTCACTGCCTCATATCTGAAGTATGCAGTGATGTACCTGAACGCGTTCAATGAACGATCGTTCATGAACGCGTTCATATTTTGGGCGAACGTGAACTGAACGTACTGTATTTCCGCTAGATGAACGTAATTGAGAACGCGTTCATTCTCAGCGGTGTATAACGGCGTTCAAAAGTGCGTTCATTCTCAGCACGGTATTATAACGGCGTTCAAAAGTGTACCAGATTTCATATGCCTTTCAGCCGAAAACCCAGTTAAAACACACCGTAAACAGGCTTCAAAATAATGCGGAAAACCACCCAATTTGGCAACAGCAAGCTGCCTGTGACGCGTACGCGCCTGTCACCCCTGGCTGTCGCACTAAAATATAAATATACTAAATATATCAGACTCCTCACAACAAACAATGTGGAACCGCGGAACCGGCGAGCATTGAATGAATGAATGAATGAATGAATTAGTATGGACGAAGCCGAGAGCAGCTGCAGCAGCACTCGCTCAGAGTGAGACTCTACGGCAGGGGTGGGGAACCTCCGGCCTCCGGGCCGTATACGGCCCGCGAGACAATTTGGTACGGCTCTCGAGGTAATTTATAAACACACGCAAAAAATAAAAAAATGAAAGAAATCTAGACCGCAAAATAATTAAACAAGGAAGTGCCTGTTTTTCCTGGCCAAGATCAGGGTCCTTGAACACAACACGAGCCTAACGTGTCATCACGTGGTATATGTCTCGACTGACGGGTGCAGTTCTGACGGAGAGCACCAGAACGCCACTCCAGCACTTCAGAAATGGCAGAAAGTCCATACACATGCCGCAGTTTCTGCGTGTCTGTGTCTTTAGTTGAAAGCCCAGTGGCGATCTGCTCATCTGTCAGACAGTCAATAACTTTGTTGTTATCATTAGCATCTGGTTAGCTAGCTATGCTAACGAATATAAGAAGCTTTGTCTACAACCAGTGAGGTAAAGGCACATCTTTATATGATCATTATAGTTATAAAAAAAATAAGAGAATAAAGTAAACAGGTATAAAATACTATATGACAGTTATTAATAAAGAAGAATACAGTTTGAAAGGGTAGTGATTTGTCAAATATCCATAAATTAAAAGAAAATCTGCTTACAGTTGTGTTTGGGTGTTGAGAGATGTGTCCATAGCTCTCCTAATGTTGCTCTCAAAGTGCACCAGATTGATGCTTTTAACTTCAACATTTAAAAAAAATCTTCCCAGGGGAGCATGCCCCCCGGATCCCCCTAGAGGAGGTTAGGTCCCCCCCCACTTAAATCATGTTCACATGGATAGGAAACTAAATACATTTGCACACATCTTGTGTCCATATCTTTCTGTTTTGGTGGTCACGCCACACCGTGCACGTGCATGCATGCGGGAGTCATGGTGAGATATCTGGATTAAGAGGTTGCTTTTTCTTTGCACAGAATGAAATGAATGGGCTGTGATTTTGAAACCATGAACTTTAGTTCAACATTTTGAATTATGAACTATGAACTGAACTAGTTCATTTTAAAATGTGTGAACTGTGAACTGAACTAGTTCATGTAGAAAGTGAACTTTCCCAACACTGGAAGTATGCCTATAAGAAATGGTGTGTATTTGTGTAATGTACTGTACAGTAAATAATAAGGTTCAGATTGAACTGTAATAAAAACACTCAGTTATCTGGACTCTGACGTGTCCATTATTGTCTAAAGCAGGAGACCTTGTGGAGCATTATTGTGCTTGAAGCAGTGTTGTAAAATGAAGTGCTGATGTCGTGAAGTGCCTGTTCCCTCATTGCCTCCTCTTCCCTCCAGTAAGCTGGATAGCAGTCGCAGGGGCACCTCTGGAGGAACTGAGCCTCACGTTCAGCTACATTTCTGTCAGTACGCTGGTCAGATGTCCAGCTACGTGGACTACAGAGTGTGTCCAGCTGTGGGCTCTGTTGAGGGACAGACTGACGTCTGCCAGCGCTTCTCCGTGAGTTTTCCCTTTCTTTAAGAAATCTTTATATTATTCTTTATGTTCAAGTGAAAGGGAAATAGACAAACAAGCCAAATAGTCAGTATTTACTATTAACATCCTTGTCTCTATGTTTGTCCTATAGGCATTTGGCTGGTGTCCAAATGGCAGCGAGTGTCTTTTATCCCACGACACTGACCTGATCATCCTCCAGGACGAGAAAGACCTGGGGAACAAGAGATCTAAGAGGAAGAGACGTAAAGAAAAAAGGAAAGGTAAAGGCGAGGCAGCGGAAGACGGTGCCCCTCAACACAAAATCCCCCACATGGCGGTGGATCTGCAAGAAACGCCAGATGAGAAGCAAGGGGCCGAGTCATCCTCAGAAAAAGGGTCTCTAATGGACACCCAACAGAATGAACGAGAGAAAACAGACATCGAGGGGAACGGAGTGAGCCAAGACAACACACTTGAAATAACACCCACTACTGATGACAACGCAAAAACCAACACAAATGGTGGTGAAGAAAGCAGAACAAAAGATGGAGGAAGTGAAAAATTAAGCGAGAAATCGTCCAAGACTGAGCAGAAGAAGAACGCCGACTCAGGATCGCACCGTGCCGGGTTCGACGCCTTTATGACGGGATACATTTTTGCCCATTCATGTACCCTGAACAAGAAGAAAGGAGTGGAAGCTGTAGGGAAGGAGGAGGAAGAGGAGTCCTGGGTTCCTTCGTGTCTCAATAAGGTCTACCTCAGCGCTAAATCTGCTCCTCTCAACGTGGTTAAAAGCACCTTCTCCAAATCATCCAAGGCCCATGTGGCGAAGATGGAGATGGTTTGGGGAAAGAAAGTGTAGTGTCCACACTTGAACACAGTATTTAAGTGTTTATATTAGGGCTGCAACTAATTATTATTTTAATTAGTAATCTGCAGATTACTTTTACGATAAACTGTTTGTTCAATAAATTGTCCAAAAATAATAAAAAAGGAACAACCTCAAAAGTCTCAAAGTCCAAGTGATTCAATGTTTTGTTGAGTCCAAACCTATGGTCCAAACCCAAAGATGTTGACTTTAATATCATATTTAACAGAGAAAAGCCAAGATCTAAAAACTGCATTTTTTCCATGGATAATTACTTAAAGGATACATCAATAATCAAAGAAGTTGGTATTTTTTTCTCTGAATGCACCTATTGATTGGTCAATTACTAGTTACAACTCCAATGTACTTGTGCAGGTTCAATATGGGGCAGAGCTAGACCTTTTGCTGGTGCGAGGGTACTGAATGGGGCTACGGCTGAGCTGCTTAGCTAAACGCTATGCGGGTTGGATCATTTAACTGTCGCGGGCTGCGCCTGGGCAACAGCGCTGCTGATAGGATCCGACGTGTAGTGGTGGACAACTTGCTACAAAAATGTGACATTTTATGCTTGCAAGAAACTTTCTTACCTAAGCAGGACTTGGGAAAGTTGAACTCTCTTAATGACAATTTTCACGGGGCTGGTGAGTCCACTACGGACCTATCTCTGGGAATAGTGAGAGGAAGGATAGCAGGGGGCGTGGCTATCCTGTGGCACAAAAAGCTGGACGCTGTCATTAATGTCATCAGGCTTGAAGTTGACTGGTGTATTGCTGTACAGATCAAAATGAATAACAAGGAGTTTAGCATTCTCAATGTATATACACCATATGAGTCACAGCATAATGAAGATGAATACCTGAACAGACTTGCTTTTATACATTCTTTTATTGTTGATAATCATTCCTCCAGTGTTTATGTAGTGGATGATATGAATGCTGACATATCAGACAAAAGGTCCTTGTTTGCTAAGCATATGCTACAGTTTTGTGATGATAACAATCTTATATTATCAAGCCAAATACTTCTGCCTACAGATAGCTATTCATATATAAGCGAGGCCTGGCATACAACTTCATGGCTTGACCATTGCATAAGCACTGCTAATGCCCATGACATTGTAAGATCAATTGAGATTGTGTATGAGGCATCAATGTCAGATCACATTCCTTTTATAATGTCACTAGATTGTGATAGTCTCCCTGAGATGTCTCAGGAGGCTAAACATGCCTGTACCACTAAAGTGGACTGGTCCAAGCTCACAAATGAGGATAGGCTATTGTACTATGGGAGAACTGATGTCCTATTGAGTGATGTATATCTACCCAAAGTGGCAACTCTGTGTGTTGATGTGGGTTGTAATGAAAGCTCTCACCGTGAAGACCTCTGTAACATGTATGATTGTATTGTGGGAGCTGTATGGGAGGCCAGTATACCGTGCTGTACCTACTCTAGGAAGAGACACAACGTCAAGCCAGGGTGGAATACACATGTGGCTGATCAATACGCTGAAGCCAAGAATGCTTTTGGGGCCTGGGTCCAGGCAGGAAGGCCCAGAGAGGGGCCTGTCCTGGATCTCAAAAAGCGTACACATGCTAGATATAAATATGCAGTTCGTTATGTCAACAAACACACAGAAACATTGAGAGCGGACTCGATGGCTGAAAAGCTCCTTCATAATGATGTGACTGGCTTCTGGAAGGAGGTGAGAGCTCTGAACAGGGCCAGTACGTCATTACCGTGTACCATAGAGGGAGTATCTGGAGCCGATAACATAGCCGAGTTGTGGAGGCAACATTACTCTACTATACTTAATTGTGTTAAAAGTGACCCCTACAAAGTTGGTAGTGTTGTGAAAAGTGACACAGTGGGAATCACAGCTAAAGAGGTTTATCGAGCAATTGAACAGCTAGCTGATAACAAAGCATGCGGCTCTGACCGAATCACTGCAGAGCACCTTAAACTGGCTGGCCCGAAGGTTGCAGTTCTTCTTGCCATTTGTTTTACCGGCCTCATGACTCATGGTGTGTTGCCAGACTCCATGTTGACGGTTACCTTGGTCCCTGTCATTAAGGACAAAGCGGGCAAGGTAGGGAGCTTGGATAACTATAGACCAATTGCTCTGGCCAGTGTGTTATCCAAAGTCCTGGAAAGAATTTTGTTGGATAGACTATGTTCTTATTTATGTACCTCAGATAACCAGTTTGGCTTCAAGGCTAAGCATGGTACTGAGCTATGCATCTATGCTTTGAAGGAAATGGTAGAAACATATAGAAGACAGAATTCCACTGTTCTGATTGGTTTCATTGATGCCTCTAAGGCTTTTGACCGAGTTAACCATCATAAACTGTTTTAAAATTGAGACAAAGAGGTGTGCCTAACAGTATAATTAGGATCCTGGCTTATTGGTATGCCAACCAGAGCATGCGGATCAAATGGGGGAATGCAGTCTCGGCGCCATTTGGTGTTGGTAATGGAGTCCGCCAGGGGGGGCTCCTCTCACCGAGCCTTTTTAATATCTATATGAATGATCTATCAGATGATTTAAGTGTCTGTAAAACAGGGTGTGTGATTGTTAATGTGATTGTAAACCATCTTATGTATGCCGATGATCTGGCAATTGTTTCTCCTAGCAGTGCTGGTTTTCAACAGTTGCTAAATGTTTGTTCTGATTACGGAGTCAATTTGACGTTAAATATAATGCTAAGAAGAGCGCTGTAATGATCTGTAGAGCAAAAGGGGATAAGAACCTTTGTTTTCCAACATTCTATCTGTCAGGACAGGTGCTGTCTGTTTGCTGTAACACGAAGTATCTGGGACACATCATCACAGATGAAATGGCTGATGATGATGATGACATGTATAGACAGCGGCGTGTCTTATATATACAAGCCAACATGTGGCTAGAAAATTCTCTTGGTGTTCAGATAAGGTTAAGGTGAACCTCTTTAGAGCGTATTGCACTCCTCTCTATACTGCCCCCTTGTGGGTCAAGTATAAGAAGGCGAGCCTCCGGAAGCTCCAGGTTGCATATAATGACTGTTTGCGTATACTGCTTAGAAAACCAAGGTGGTGCAGTGCAAGTGAAATGTTCTGTAATGCACGAGTCAACACGTTCCATGCTCTTTTGAGAGGTCTGATGTACAAATTCATCTGTCGATTGAATGTTTCTCATAACTCTGTCATTATGCTGCTTTCAAATCCGTGTCTCAGTGCTGTACGATACCAGTCACCTCTGTGGAAACATTGGTATGGCTGCCTTTTTTTAGTTTGTATTTGAGTGTTGTATGTTTTGTAATAATGGACCAAGAGTCTCTTTAAATAAAGATGATGATGATGATGATGAATATCAATAATTGTTTAGCCTGCCAACAGTTTGGCTCAACTATTTGATGGACAGTGCTGAACCCCAGAGGATGGGTAGATCCCCTTCCTCTGTCACTATGAGGTTGACCATTTCTGTTTCTAGTGACACATTTTTGACAATTATTGAATAGATTGGCTTGGAATCTGGTCCATGCCCCCCCCTCAGGATGGATGGATTTAAAAAAGTAATCCCTAACTAGAGAACCAGGATTTTGTGTTGATTTTCATTTGCCATGTTTTAAGAATTATGGAATAGGGGGTCAGTTTGCTTGTGGAACAACCTTTCAGTCTGGCAGTGTTGAAATGTAAGTCTGTTTCTCATGCTCTAGACTGTTTTTATTTCTTTGTAAGACTTTTGTACATTTTTACCTACTATTAATAGTATTAAAGACGGTAATAAAGTGCAATTCAGTGGCAGCTGTTTTGATCAAGCCAGGTATTGTTTCTTAAGTTTCTCTGGAAAGAGCCAGATTCTTGATTTGCATTCATTCTTCATTTTTAGATGTTTGTATAATTACCTTTTACAGGAGTTACCTTTCGAAAAAATAAATGTATGCTCTTTAAAAATGATCATCATCTTTATTTCATTATTAACTTATACTGGTTTTATCTTGAAGGATGATTAGAACAAAATGCCAAGAATATAATCCCTTGCTATAACCAGCACATCATTTTTGCAACCCTGTCTCCTAAAAATTACGTTCCCACAGAACTAAACTGCATTCTCAATTACGTTTAGCTAGAAACGTATTTTCTCCCACGTTACGTTAGTTATGAACGTATCTCAAATACGTTTATTTTCTACATATCTTCAAGAAGCATATTTTCTTCCACGTTACGTTAGTTATGAATGTAACTTAAATACGTTTATTTTCTACATATCTTTGCCATTTATTGTCTTGCTTATAATAATGATAATTAGTTATTTATAAATATCATTTTATAGCACACCTTTGAAATCGACAATCGGGCTCGATATATGGTTAAATTAAAATCAGTAGGCGAGGCTGTAATTTCGCCAGCTGTTACTCTCATGTGCGAGGCAGAACATAATAGTTTTAACATGCCAAAAAGCTGCTGTGTCGTTCATTGCACCTCAAACATTAAAACAAATCCAGAGTTACGTGTTTCTGTACTTCCTCTAAGAAGAAAGGACAGTATCAGAAGAGCTCTGTGACTTCAGGCTTGATCGCCGTTCAAATGACAGCGCTGGTTTCCCCAAAAGTGGGCGGGGCTGTAAAGTGAAGTAGATTTACTCTCTATTATTCAAAACCATTCTATTTATTCTAACGTAAATTACATGCCAGTGTTTTATCTTTTATTTATTTGTTTTTATTTTAAATCGTATAATGTCTGACTTTTTTTCCGTCTGTGAGGAAAAGAAATGGGGCTCAGAGCCTCAAAATACTGAAATCTGTATTTTTTTAAAATCTTTTCCTTCTAATTTATTATTCTTTTCTAAATAACACACTGTTATTTACTCAACAATAACACACAATTATCCTTGTTTTTATTTATTCATTTAATTCTATAATCTTGGCTTTTTAGCCGTAATAAAGTCACCGGAAACAGACGGGACATTTTGAGCGATCCACACCACAAACCCACTAAACTGATTACCCAAGATCCTCAGCTTGAAGCTTTTGATTGGATGTTTTAGCCGCAATGCACGCTGGGATATGGTGTTGATATGATATGGAGATATGATATCCGACAACGAAAATAAAATAATACCTAATTCAGAGTGTGCTTGCTTTTCTCTTTGGAAGTCATCACATAACGGCATTGTAATACACGGTTCGGCTGCATTAAATATTACACATCTGCCGTAATTCTTTATTTATAGAGAGAGACAAACAGGAGAACTGCTGCCAAAACTGAATACTTGACGTGGATCATAGATATATCAACAATTAAACAACATCTTCAATTTCTTTTCACAAAATACGTCTCCTTGCAGTATCAATAGTAATTCGGCTGACTTTTATATTTGATCCAATTGGTATATAGGTTATATTTACACCATAACGGTGCACAGCTGATAGAACAGGACTTGTAGTTTTTAAAGATATTACTGATTTTCTTTGAATATAAGAATGTAAATACTGAGTTGAGAGAATAGTCAGGGGATTTGGGTGATGGAGACACATCTATGGAATCACAATTTCAATAGCTTACTATTAAATGACGGATAGCCTATGCCTTTCTGTGATGTTTTACAAATCAGATATTAATGTGTAGAAGTAAAACAAGAGAAATAGTATAGCAATATCCTGTAAAATTATGTAAAAACATGAATAAAACTACACATTTGAAGAGATGTTATACATAAGTGTCTACACTAATAATACAAAGTTATTATTAGTATGCTGTGTGTACCTTGTGTGCACCGCCTAGTGGTTAAAGCATGTTATTGAATTTTTTTTGTTGAATAATCTTATTTGATCAAAACAATATTAAGAGTACATACTTTCATAGGGGGAAAGTAGAAGGTCAATGATAGAAATATAGAATATAAAAGTCAAGAAGATACTAAGTGATCTCTACAATAAAACAGTTTAGTGCTGGATGTACAAAGATATTAATAGGAGGATGTGCAAAACAGAAAAACGAATTAACCTTTATTAACACATTAAAAAATACTTTAGGTTAAGGTCTTCTTTTAAACAAGAAAAAAGCTCTGGGGGTATCTATCTACAGATGAATATTAAGCCTGACAAAGTACTTAACGTCTAAAATATTGCTTTCCTGCAATGTTAACTATGTTGAAACACTTATTTTAAATGATATTATACACATTAATTATACTCTTATGTATGTAGATAGAATAAGAAATGTGCAGAATATGACAGTTTAATGGTGGAGGTATACAGTACACACATATTGATAGATGTCTGTTGAGGAACCTGCGACCCAAGTTGTGTATAAGATCAATACACCTTAGAAAACCTTGAAATCTTGAAAGGGATATGCAAAATAGCCATTATACAGTTTTTAATTAACTATTAGTAGAGAATAACGAGTAATGAATATACTTTATAAAGATCTGCAGATAAATGTTTAGTCTTCTCAAGCACCAACTATCAAATATCTCTCCTGATTGTTGGCACTTGACAATCACCTTCCCTGAATTGTATTCAGGTGTAACTAAAGTCTGCTTTAAGGGTTGTTTATATTCCACATCATTAATCAGAATCTGCAAAGTAACTAAACTAAATGTAGTGGAGTAAAAATACCAGGTTAACCTCTGAATTGTAGTGGAGTAGAATAACAAAGTAACAATGAGCTGTCATGTGGGTATATATTAATGCTGCCCATTATGGATACAAGCGATTTTCACCCATTTAGTAATTACATGTTTTAAATGTGTACACACCAATGTGTTTCCTATCGCCTAAACCTCCAGGGCTGTACACAGTTTAATACTGTCAACTTCTACTATTTGGGAAAAACGTCTTTTAAAACTACAATTCCCAGTAGAGACGTGCCATAGAGAACATGTTGCGAAACACAATAGCCAGCATGTGTAGTTCTGGTGGGCGTTCGAGTCCAGTTTTGAATAGTCTGCCGTGGTTTCGTTCCATTTCAAAGAGCTTGACGCTCGGCGTAACCTTGGCGCAACATCACGGGGTTTGTCAACGGGACTGTAGTCCCAAACGATAGCTGGGGATTATGGGTAGTGTAGTGTCTTGGGCCATCCTAAATCTCGAAATGTCCCGTCTGTTTCTGGTGACTTTATTTACGGCTAAAAAGCATGCTGAAATGCCCAAGATTATAGAATTAAACGAATAAATAAAAACAAGGATAATTGTGTGCTATTGTTGAGTAAATAACAGTGTGTTATTTAGAAAAGAATAACAAATTAGAAGGAAGAGATTTTAAAAATATAGATTTCAGTATTTTGAATCTCTAAACCCCATTTCTTTTCCTCAAAGACGACAAAAAAAGTCCGACATTATACGATTTAAAATAAAAACAAATAAATAAAAAGATAAAACACTGGCATGTAATACGTTAGAATAAATAGAATGGTTTTGAATAATAGATGACAGTAAAATCTACTTCACTTTACAGCCCCGCCCACTTTTGGGGAAACCAACGCTGTCATTTGAACGGCGATCAAGCCTGAAAGCCACAGAGCTCTTCTGTTACTGTCCTGTACACGTAACTCTGGATTTGTTTTAATGTTTGAGGTGCAATGAACGACACAGCAGCTTTTTGGCATGTTAAAACTATTATGTTCTGCCTCGCACATGAGAGTAACAGCTGGCGAAATTACAGCCTCGCCTACTGATTTTAATTTAACCATATATCGAGCCCGATTGTCGATTTCAAAAGTGTGCTCTAAAATGATATTTATAAATGACTATTATCATTATTATAAGCAAGACAATAAATGGCAAAGATATGTAGAAAATAAACGTATTTCAGATACGTTCATAAGGAACGTAACCTGGGAGAAAACATGTTTCTAGAAGATATGTAGAAAATAAACGTATTTGAGATACGTTCATAACTAACGTCACGTGGGAGTAAATACGTTTGTAGCTAAACGTAATTGAGAATGCAGTTTAGTTCTGTGGGAACGTAATTTTTAGGAGACAGGGTTGCATTTTTGAATCGACTGTTCATGGAAGTAATAGTTAATAAATCAGCAGTGTGGCACCAATTGTAACACACTCGCAAGTTGACATCCCATTTTAAATACGTTTTTAAAACGTTTTTGTTTGTAGATACATTCATTTTTATTGTGAACTACAAGATTGATAATCATTTAATTTCTGAAATATTTGCAAACTGACTACAGTGAAAGTTGGTGTATAGCTCCTTCACAGGATAAACCATTTGATCTTTGTAGTAACTCAGCCTGTCCTCTGGCGCCACCCTCTGGACAAACGTTTTCTTGTTTCTGGTTGTGTGATGGAGAAGGAATTACATTTGTTTGTTGTTACAAATACTTTCAGTTGAAACAGATTCCTGGTGACAACATTGTTTGGAAGTAGTTCAGCTTTAACACATCACTGAGGGTAAAGTATGTCACAGAACACAGGATTATTTAATAGAGGTGTTTTCATTGAATTCAATATCAAAGCAGTCACGTGTTTGGGGTGCTAGGTGTTGACCACTGTGGATCACACTGGTTGTGTTGTTCTTGTTGTCTCCTGTCCCACTTCAGGAAGGCCATACACCCAGGAAGAGCCCTGCCCTGTGATATCAAAAAAAGGCAATGAACAGAGATTAAATTAGTGTAAATCTTCACTTGAAACTTTTGTCCAAAAAAACAATCATTAAAGAGACAAACTCTTTCTTTAATGTTCTACTTAACAAAACACAGGTCCTTGTGTCCAGTTGCCACAGTATGGTTCACTCAGAGGAAAATATAAACAAAGTCTAGTTTATATTTTACATGATGATTGCAATGAAATCACAGCACGTAAGCATTTCTATATTTATAGAGTTAAACACGTTTTATATCAGACACTGGAAGCATTCAGATCTGTAAATTCATATGAAGACATGGACTTCATCTCAGGCTGATTGTACTTTACATTTTAGATCAGATGTTTCATAAGCTCAACTTGCTGTATTTGAGTAATGATCAGACCAACAACAACATCAACAGGTACGTAGGCCTACCACTAATAGTTCAATAACAAGTGCTTTCATAATTTCTTTCCATAGAGGTTTCGTCTTTAGGTTAAAGATAACGATAAACCATGTATTGATATTTGTCTCTGCTGCACATTGTGATTTATCTCTAAGCTAGCAAACTGAAAGCTGCGTGTTATACATTTCCAGTTTAATACCAATTATTATATACAGATTCAATATTTATTTTTATGTTTACAAATGGACGTTGAGGATTCAATCAATCAATCAATGTTTATTTATATAGCCCAATATCACAAATGTTACATTTGTCTCAGTGGTCTTCACAGTGTGTACAGAATATCAGTATGACAATACGACACCCTCTGTCCTTAGACCCTCACATCGTACAAGGAAAAACTTCCAAAGAAAACCCAGTTTAAAGGGAAAAATGGGAGAGAAACCTCAGGGAGAGCAACAGAGGAGGGATCCCTCTCCCAGGACGGACAGACGTGCAATAGATGCCGTGTGTAAATTGAAAAGATAATACATTTGCAACATAGGTAGTCCAAATGTTGCAAATGTATGTGTGTAATAGGAAGATGAATCCACGAGGATATCCATCCAGGACCGATGATCCAGGACCACAGCCACGACTCAAGATCCAGCGCTCGCGATCCAGGACACAGGACCGCAGGATCATCCATGACTCCGGATCCCAGCGTATATAGACACCAAAAAGAAAGACATTTGGGGAAGCTGGGTTAATCGGAACATGAGAGTACACAGGTATAGACAGCGAGAAGGAAGAAGTAAGATGTCCCCCGACAAACTAAGCCTCTATCAGCAAAACTAGGGGCTGAATCTAATCAGCCCTAACTATAAGCTTTATCAAAAAGGAAGGTCTTAAGCGCACTCTTAAAAACGGATAGGGTGTCTGCCGCCCCGAACACAAACTGGAAGCTGATTCCACAAATGTGGAGATTGATAAGAAAAGGCTCTGGCTCCCATTGTACATTTAGAGATTCTAGGAACAACCAACAACCCTGCATTCTTGGAACGCAATGCCCTAGTAGGACAGTAGGGTATAATGAGTTATTTAAGGTAAGATGGCGCCTGGCCATTAAGGGCTTTATAGGCGAGAAGAAGAATTTTAAATTCTATCCTGTGTTCTATAGGGAGCCAGTGTAAGGCAGCCAGAACAGGAGTAATGTGGTCCCTTTTCCTAACTCGGTTAGTACACGAGCCGCAGCATTTTGAATCAGCTGAAGCGACTTGATTGACTTCTTGGTACTCCCTGATAATAAAGAGTTACAATAATCCAGCCTAGAAGTAACAAATGCATGGACTAGTTTCTCTGCATCGTTTTGAGGCAAGATATGAAGCTTAGCGCAAGTTCAGACAGGAAGACCTAACACCTCCGTATTGCGCGTCATGGCAATACTTGCTCCCTGCATCTAAATGACAGGGAGCGCCTCTCCTCAGCTAAACCTATCACGCCCCTTCATTACAGGGCTAATCATCGCACCTGTTAACCCCTCTATATATGCTCTCCCCCTGTTCTATCAGCTGTCTTCCAGGTGTCAACGCGCAAAGCTGGTAGTTTATACTCCTCTTACGCCTTTAAACACTGGATACAAAAAACAAAACAAACGCTCAAACATGCCTAATTCAGACTCTTCAGAGGACTTACCTTTTTCGAAGGATCTCGATCCCATCTCCGATACCCTTTCAGAGGCAGCATCCAACTCTGTAACTCATCGTCGCTCCAGCTCCCGTCTGAGCGCCCGCAGCGGCTCTCGCTCAGCAGAAGCAGAATTCCTCATCGCCCACCTCCAGAAGCAGGGCATCACCCCAGCCCCAGATCTCCTGCTGTCTCAGCTCCGTGATCTGGCGGACCAAGCCTCCGGCGCGGTCTCTCAACCCAGGCCAGCAGCCCCAGCCAGCCCCCCCGGAAGAGGGCGAGGGCGCGCTCGCGGCCGCGGGGGCAAAAGGCTTAAAAAAGCGAGTCCTCCAGGAGCTCGCCCGGCCAAAAAATCCCACACTCTCCAGGTTCACTCCAGCGGGGCTCAGCAGCCCAGCACCGCTCAGCCCGGGAGCTCCGGCACTCAGCCCCCGTTCGACAGTAGACTAGCCAATACGCTGCAATCTTTGGCAAGCTCCATGCTATTAATAGACGCTCGCCTCCAGTCCATGGAGAAAAATCAGGCCGGAGCTTCAACCTCTCTGGCGGCCCCGCCGGGCCAGGATTTTACAACCGGCGCGATAGCTCCCGTTTACACCCTGACTTCCGCCCTCCCGGCTCCTCTCTCAGGTAGGCCCTATATCCCCCAAGCCGCTAACATCTCCTCACGGCTCAGGGCAAAAAATCCTTGACGGGAAAGACATCAATTTGGTCAGCCTCATCCTGCCTTCCCCGGAGTGCGACAAAGCCATCGCCACGGGAGGAAGCATTACTGCGGTATTTAAATCCGCAGACCCCCCTGCTCCTCAAAGACCTTTCGATAGGACAATTTCTGGTAGCATTCAGCATTTCCGCGATGTTCTCTGCACAGTTTACCCTGGAAGGAGAGCGGAATTAGACGCCTATTTGGCCATGATCGGAGATCTTCACTTAAAATATGGGAAACTAGTTTTCTATCAATACCACAAAAGCTTCTCCAGCAAAGCAGCGCTACACTTAGCTCATAGCAACATCCGCCTGGACTGGTCCGTGCTGGATACCGAGCTGCTCGTTATGGCTACCGGCGGGCAACAGGTAGTTTCATGCATTAGCTGTGGAGCGCAGGGCCACACCTCTCCGCTCTGCCCTTCAGTACCCTCTCTCCGGGTCTAGCGTTTTCCCCACGCAGTATCCTGGGAACATCAAAACAAACCGTCAGTACGTGCAGGGAGGCCACCCGAGGTCAGTCTGCCCCAGGCGCCGGCTCATTTTCCCGCGCCAGAATCAACGTGGTGGAAAAAACCTTTTAAACATCACCCATCGACTCCCATTAACACCACACATTTAGCAGCTGCACTTTCGACTCACCCAAATCCCGTGTTCGTTGACTATCTGCTGTCAGGGCTCTCTCAAGGGTTCAGGGTAGGGGTTCTCTCTCCCCCCTCAGTGACTCTAGTGGCAAAAAACATGCAGTCCAGCCGCCAAAGAACCCACTATAGTCTCTCAGCTCATAAAAAAAGAGCTCAACAAAGGATATTTAATCGGTCCTTTCCAGTCCTCTCCGTTCCCGGTGTTCCCGAACAAGCCCAATAGGGGTCGCTACACGCAAATATTCCGAGAAGAAAAGGCTCATCTTCGATCTGTCCGCTCCTCGCGCTGGGCCGTTCTGCAGCATCAATAGCCTTATTCCCCCCGAGTATTTTTCACTTCACTACGCTTCAGTCGATAATGCCATTAAGCTTATCAAATTTGCAGGGCAAGGAGCGTGGCTCTCCAAAGCGGATATCACGGACGCATTTCAAAATAATTCCCATTCACCCATCTCAGTGGCACATGTTCGGTATCAGGTGGGAATCAAAATTCTACTGTGCTGTCCGCCTAACCTTCGGGTGCAGAAGTAGCCCCTGTATCTTTAATTCTTTTTCCGAAGCCCTCTGCTGGATCCTCCTGAACGTCGTTAGAATCCCCTCCGTTCTTCACTTATTGGGACGACTTCCCTCCTCATAGATCCCCCTCGGGACAACTCAGGCGACTCTTTAGCAAAACTCCAAACATGCTTTCAGGAGTTAGGTGTTCCCCTCTCAGTAGATGAAAACGCTAGGCCCCAACACACGCCTGGGCTTTTTAGGCATTACACTCGACTCCTTAGACATGGAAGCATCTCTCCCCACGGACAAACTGCAGCGCATTCGCGACATCTCAAAAGCCTTCTGCGAGCAACAAGTTATCACCAAGCAGCAGCTTCTCTCCTTGCTCGGGCACCTCAATTTCGCCATGCGTATCATCCCTCAGGGGCGCTCTTTTATCTCCCGGCTCCTGGATACAGCGTCGGCTGCAGAAAACCTCCATGACCACGTCTTCCTAGACGAAGGCTGCCGCTCTGACCTACGATTTGGTCCCTCCTGCTCGCACACTGGAATGGCGTCACCTTCTCTACGACGACCTCATGTACTCCTCCGACTCCATGAGATTCTTCACGGACGCTGCCCCATCCGTGGTTTGGGGGGTTTTTTCAGGGAGAGTGGTTCGGCAGGCTCGTGGCCTCCGACAATTTCCCAGCCATGCCTCTTCCTCCGCCTCTGCATGAGATCTTTCCGATCGCTGTTGCCTGCCACGTGTGGGGGCACCTCTGGCCCCGGAAGCGGATCTCAGTACTCTGCGACAACCAATCAGTGGTCGGGATTATTAACAAAGCACGCTCCCCGTGCCGTGACATCATGCCGTTCATGAGAAGCATCACGTGGTCTTCCATCACCCACAATTTCCTCATCTCCGCACGTCACGTTCCCGGCCACCTTAACCCAGTGGCTGATTCCCTCTCCTCGCTTCCAATTTCAGAAGTTCCGGAATCTCTAGCCCAGGAGCCAGCGCTCAACCCGTCAAGATTCCTCCCCTGCACCTCCTCTCTCTCTCCTAGATATAGCCCCCTAGAAAGGCACCCTCGAATCAGCCAGATTCTTCATGAGGAAAGGCTTAGCCACTTCCACCCTTAAAACATACGATTTCGCTTGGAGAAACGTTTGCGATGTTTTGCTTTTCCTTAGGCCTAGCACTCTTAAACCGTTCTCATCTCCACCGTGTGTGCCTTCATGTGCTACTGCGCCACTGATCGCCACCTCCAACCCTCAATACAATCCGGGGCCTCTTAGCGGGAATCCAGTTTAACGTTTCGCTGTTCCGGATCCCGGCTTTCCCAGCCTGTTCACAAAACCAGTCTGTCAAACTCGTCCTCAAAGGTCTCATTAAAACTTACCCCCCCGTTTCAGACCGGAGACGCCCTATTACACTCTCCACTTTACACCTCATGCTCTCCAAGCTTAGAAGCGGGGTATTCTCCCCTTACATCGATGCACTACTCGACGCTCTATTTCTCCTAGCTTTTATGCCTTTCTTAGACCAGGCCGGAATTACCACCGCTTCCCTCACTTTCAATTCCAATAGAGACGTCAGCTTTTCTGACTTATCCTTTCCACGCCAGCCATCTTCGTTATTATCTTAAACACTCCAAATGCGGCGGCGCCCTGCTCCGTCATCGCCGCCCGCATCGATTCTCAATTCTGCCCTTATAAAAGCCCATGATCAAGTTTCTACGGCTTAGACCTACCTCGAACCCCCTCTCGCCATTATTCCTCATCTCAGGGGAATTTTCCTTTAACACAAAGACAGTTCAACATCAATATTTACAAACAAGTCCTCATTAAATCCGGGTTATCACCCTTCTACACACGGGGCACTCCTTCAGAATAGGCGGCAGCTACTTCCGCTGCCAATCAAGGCGTCTCGTCCTCATCCCTGCAACAACTCGGACGGTGGTCCTCCTCCGCTTCCTCATCCTACATCCGCCCTGACCTCAATGCCGTGCTGGCTATCCAAAGGTCTCTCCAACCTTAAACAATTGGTACGTATGCATATAACTGGTGGTGGTTCTTAGCATGTCAGCACGTATGTTGCCCTACGGCTCATGTTCAATTCTGTTATTTAAACCTGCATGTCCAGGCTGTAAAACCTTCGGGTTGTATAATGTGTCCCCTGAAGCAGGTTGCCCCGCAAAAAATGGTTCGGGAAGCCTCGCACGTTCCGGGCACCCGGGGCACTGGTCGGGTCGCTCGGTGCGTCCGGGTAGTCCCCCGCTCACACCGGGATGCCCCGTACGTCCGGGACGCCCTGTACGGCCAGGATGCCCCCTCCGGATGCCCCGTACGTCCGGGAAGCCCTGTGTGGATGCCCTGTACGATCCAGGATGCCCTGTACGGCCAGGAAGCCCCGTATGTCCGGGTTGCCCTGTATGTCCAGGATGCCCCGTTCTTCCGGGAAGCCCCCGTATGTCCGGGTCGTGAAACCTCCGGTCCGTATTATGTTTCCCTGCTAAAGTCAGGTTACCCCGCACATTCGGGAAGCCTCGCACGTTCCGGGTACCCGGGGCACTGGTCGGGTCGCTCGGTGCGTCCGGGTAGTCCCCGCTCACCCGGGATGCCCCGTACGATCCAGGATGCCCTGTACGGCCAGGATGCCCCCTCCGGGATGCCCCGTACTTCCGGGACGCCCTGTATGTCCAGGAAGCCCCATCCGGGTTGCCCCGTCTGTCCGGGATGCCCCGTACGGCCGGGAAGCCCTGTACGTCCAGGAAGGATGCCCGGGAGGCATCAGTCGCTTATATCCTCACATGTATTAACCTCCTTTTCATCCATAGATTTCCGCCGCATCCCGCAAGGTAAGATTCACATTCAGTACTTCATCCTGCATTCTTTTGGGGGGTTCATCGGAAATGGTTCTTCCCTTCCCGATTGATATCCTACTAAAACTTGGGCCTAATCGCCAAAACAACATTCATTCATTTGTGATGAACTGTCATCATTATGTTCCATTGATATAATGTGACCGATAATAAATATGTATTCCATACATCATGTCTCTCCTGATTGAAATGAAGCTTAGCGCAAGTTCAGACAGGAAGACCTAACACTCCGTATTGCGCGTCATGGCAATACTTGCTCCCTGCATCTAAATGACAGGGAGCGCCTCTCCTCAGCTAAACCTATCACGCCCCTTCATTACAGGGCTAATCATCGCACCTGTTAACCCCTCTATATATGCTCTCCCCTGTTCTATCAGCTGTCTTCCAGGTGTCAACGCGCAACCCTCCTCCACCCCTTCGCCTCCTGCTTCCAACTCAGGGCCAAGCTTAACCTTCTCCCTTCCAACCGGACCTAACCACTTATAACCACCACCAGTGTCTAGACCCAGGGGGGTTCATCGGAAATGGTTCTTCCCTTCCCGATTGATATCCTACTAAAACTTGGGCCTAATCGCCAAAACAACATTCATTCATTTGTGATGAACTGTCATCATTATGTTCCATTGATATAATGTGACCGATAATAAATATGTATTCCATACATCATGTCTCTCCTGATTGAAATGCCTGATTTTTGCAATGTTACGTAGATGGAAGTAGGCGGGTCCTTGAAATTGATTTTATGTGGGCGTTAAAGGATAAATCCTGATCAAATATAACACCA
>NW_027262437.1:0-30418 GCF_902827115.2 Pseudochaenichthys georgianus
GTGTACTTTGAGGGCTCTGACTCTGCACACCGTCTACATGCAGAAAGACCTTCATAGCAACAAGGGGACGGGCGATAACCGGGAAAGCATGACATGGGACCTCTAAAAACAAATGTTGGGTGGAAACCTCTGTGCAAGAGAAGCTGTGGAATCATTACTTCTAGCAGTGACACAAAGAAGTCAAATGTGCGAGATTTCAGATTTGAACTCCGACTACGCAGGTTCAGTTTAATATTAAGTGACTGTTATTTTGTATACATTGATTGTTGTGCTTTTATTGATGTCTTTAAAGTGTGCATATCATGTGTCTGTTGATTCTGTATATACATATTTTGTATACATATTTGTATTCCTCTGGATTGTGGGAAACGGTATTTCGATCTCTCCGTCTGTAAACACAAACTGAAAGATTGACAATAAAGTCGACTTCGATAAGTAGACTACAAAGGAAGGTAACTTGTATCATAATGGTCCAGTTGTAAGATGTGTCTCTGACCATCGGTAACAGCGACACTGGGACATGGTTTCATTCATTCATGCTTTAAGAGAAATGATTATGGTCGATATTGTGGGTGAAACTGAAGGTTGGCAGCCGTCACAAGAAATACCAACAAATCCTGTCATCGGATTGGTTGGTTCTAATTGTTCTAATTGAGGATTGGCTCACAATGTTTTTAGTTACAATCTATGGACAGTCCATCCATGACTTGATCAGTTTCACCGTGGGGGTCCTCATGTGGGGAACTGGCAGATATCGGCCAACCGTGTTTCATATCATCGTGACATTATCTTCTGATGTTCAGGTATCTGTCTTTGCTCTCGAGCGGAGCCGAGTCTGTGACGTCCCACTCACTCGCATAGGCGGAGTTTGACATTTGCACTTGGGGGGGGCAAACCTTTTTTAGCACGCAGTCCCGACTATTGCGTGGGGTGCTACGGATACAGAAACAATAAAGCCAGCGCTCACCGCACTGAGTACGACTTTTCCACATACGAACACAACTCGTCCCGTCATGCCCGCCTCATGCCCGCCGTACACACACACTCCTATGGAAGGGGCGTCTCTCCCCCAACGACAGTGCATTACATCTGTACAACTTATCATAACTGCACATCTTATACTTATTTGATAACTGCTGTATCCCTTGGTTACTTGAACACGCTACAATATTATTAACCAGTGTCCTCCTTAGTGCAGAAGGAGACGCCTTAAACGTCCCAGAAATTGGACGTTTTAAAAATCGCCGCATATCTTATTGTAATACGATAGCTGAATCACTTCGATGTAAAAAAAAGCGAGGGAACTTGTGTCTTTAACCTCATACGACACACACACACACACACACGTCACAACATGCGACTGCTCAAAAATGAAATTATTTCAAACAAAACATGATATTATTCAGATTTGTATTGTAACAATCATTATATTACATCTATTAAAATATTGATATACGAAATATTTGTATTAGAACAGTTTTAGAAGTAGTAATGCCGCTGCGATAGAATTACTAACAAAGAACTATTAACAAAGCACTTATATACTAACAAAGGACTGGCTCCTCTAAAGCCAGTTGAGTAGCACTTGAAATACTTGGCTCTATGAAGCCTGATGTACTTTATGATTCTGTTTTCTTCAAGGTCGTGTCTTCCTGGTGGAATGCACTTATTGTAAGTCGCTTTGGATAAAAGCGTCAGCTAAATGCAATGTAATGTAATGCTGTAACATATTTCAGCCACTAGGGGGGGCAATGCCTCACTTGCCCCCCCGCAAAATCCGCCTATGCTCACTCGTATCTAGATGTTCAGAGACAAACATGCCTGGATGCAGCCAAAGGTCAAGGGGTCGGACGTGAAGGGCCACAGCTCTCGATGGCGGATTCAGAATGGGTTAAGAACGAGAAGTAGTTCAAGGTCTCAGGGTGTTGAGCGGCGAAAGGCTCGTTCTGCATCTCCACTTTGCACGGGCAGCAGCGGTCCAACAGATGTTCACCTGGTTTCATCGAGACTATGTTTGAGGGTCCGCATCCCTCAAATGTTTTACATATGCACATTTACGAGTCACACGCGCTCCGTTGTTTCCATCCCTTTGAAGATGGATTATGGTCATGTTGAGAAACGGGTATATGAGTGCAGTGTATTTACCGCTACGTCGACAGCCGGAGTGATATTCCAATGCTCCTGAGGGTCTGACCCAGAGTCCTCCACAGACTGACAGTGAGCACCCCTCGTCTGACGGGATGCCTCCTGGACTCTGGTATGTCAGGTATGTCCAACTGGAAGGAGACCCCAGGGCCAGCCCATAGTCTGCTGCAGAGATTAATGACCCCATCAGGGGGGGGGGGGGGGGTAGACCTCGCTCCATTCGTCACCACCAGGATTCAAACCTTGCTAATTTATGGATTACTGTCTACACTTTAAAGATGCAGAATCCACTCTCTTCTACATCAACATGTGTCCCCTCTTCTTCATGTCTCTTCCACATCAACATGTGTCCCCTCTTCTCCATGTCTCTTCTACATCAACATGTGTCCCCTCTTCTTCACGTCTCTTCTACATCAACATGTGTCCCCTCTTCTTCACGTCTCTTCTACATCAACATGTGTCCCCTCTTCTCCATGTCTCTTCCACATCAACACGTGTCCCCTCTTCTCCATGTCTCTTCCACATCAACATGTGTCCCCTCTTCTCCATGTCTCTTCTACATCAACACGTGTCCCCTCTTCTTCATGTCTCTTCTACATCAACACGTGTCCCCTCTTCTTCATGTCTCTTCTACATCAACACGTGTCCCCTCTTCTTCTTGTCTCTTCTACATCAACACGTGTCCCCTCTTCTCCATGTCTCTCCTACATCAGCACGTGTCCCCTCTTCTTCATGTCTCTTCTACATCAACATGTGTCCCCTCTTCTTCATGTCTCTTCTACATCAACACGTGTCCCCTCTTCTTCATGTCTCTTCTACATCAACACGTGTCCCCTCTTCTCCATGTCTCTCCTACATCAGCATGTGTCCCCTCTTCTTCATGTCTCTTCTTCATCAACATGTGTCCCCTCTTCTACATCAACATGTGTCCCCTCTTCTCCATGTCTCTTCTACATCAACATGTGTCCCCTCTTCTTCATGTCTCTTCTACATCAACATGTGTCCCCTCTTCTTCATGTCTCTTCTACATCAACATGTGTCCCCTCTTCTCCATGTCTCTTCCACATCAACATGTGTCCCCTCTTCTTCATGTCTCTTCTTCATAAACAGGTGTCCCCTCTTCTTCATGTCTCTTCTTCATCAACATGTGTCCCCTCTTCTCCATGTCTCTTCTACATCAACATGTGTCCCCTCTTCTTCACGTCTCTTCTACATCAACATGTGTCCCCTCTTCTCCCATGTCTCTTCTACATCAACATGTGTCCCCTCTTCTTCACGTCTCTTCTACATCAACATGTTGTCCTTCTCTTCTTCACGTCTCTTCTACATCAACATGTGTCCCCTCTTCTTCATGTCTCTTCTACATCAACATGTGTCCCCTCTTCTTCATGTCTCTTCTACATCAACATGTGTCCCCTCTTCTTCACATCTCTTCTACATCAACATGTGTCCTCTCTTCTTCATGTCTCTCCTACATCAACATGTCCCCTCTTCTCCATGTCTCTTCTACATCAACATGTGTCCCCTCTTCTTCATGTCTCTTCTACATCAACATGTGTCCCCTCTTCTTCATGTCTCTTCTACATCAACATGTGTCCTCTCTTCTTCATGTCTCTTCTACATCAACACGTGTCCCCTCTTCTTCATGTCTCTTCTACATCAACATGTGTCCCCTCTTCTTCATGTCTCTTATACATCAACACGTGTCCCCTCTTCTCCATGTCTCTTCTACATCAACATGTGTCCCCTCTTCTCCATGTCTTTTCTACATCAACATGTGTCCCCTCTTCTTCATGTCTCTTCTACATCAACACGTGTCCCCTCTTCTCCATGTCTCTTCTACTTCAACATCTGTCCCCTCTTCTTCATGTCTCTTCTACATCAACATGTGTCCCCTCTTCTTCATGTCTCTTCTACATCAACACGTGTCCCCTCTTCTCCATGTCTCTTCTACATCAACATGTGTCCCCTCTTCTTCATGTCTCTTCTTCATCAACATGTGTCCCCTCTTCTACATCAACATGTGTCCCCTCTTCTCCATGTCTCTTCTACATCAACATGTGTCCCCTCTGCTTCATGTCTCTTCTACATCAACATGTGTCCCCTCTTCTTCATGTCTCTTCTACATCAACATGTGTCCCCTCTTCTTCATGTCTCTTCTACATCAACATGTGTCCCCTCTTCTTCATGTCTCTTCTTCATCAACATGTGTCCCCTCTTCTTCATGTCTCTTCTACATCAACATGTGTCCCCTCTTCTTCATGTCTCTTCTACATCAACATGTGTCCTCTCTTCTTCATGTCTCTTCTACATCAACATGGGTCCCCTCTTCTTCATGTCTCTTCTACATCACCATGTGTCCCCTCTTCTTCATGTCTCTTCTACATCAACATGTGTCCCCTCTTCTCCATGTCTCTTCTACATCAACATGTGTCCCCTCTTCTTCACGTCTCTTCTACATCAACATGTGTCCCCTCTTCTTCACGTCTCTTCTACATCAACATGTGTCCCCTCTTCTTCACGTCTCTTCTACATCAACACGTGTCCCCTCTTCTTCATGTCTCTTCTACATCAACACGTGTCCCCTCTTCTTCATGTCTCTTCTACATCAACATGTGTCCCCTCTTCTTCATGTCTCTTCTACATCAACATGTGTCCCCTCTTCTTCATGTCTCTTCTACATCAACATGTGTCCCCTCTTGTTCATGTCTCTTCTACATCAACATGTGTCCCCTCTTCTCCATCAACATGTGTCCCCTCTTCTTCATGTCTCTTCTACATCAACATGTGTCCTCTCTTCTTCATGTCTCTTCTACATCAACATGTGTCCTCTTCTTCATGTCTCTTCTACATCACCATGTGTCCCCTCTTCTTCACGTCTCTTCTACATCAACATGTGTCCCCTCTTCTTCACGTCTCTTCTACATCAACACGTGTCCCCTCTTCTTCATGTCTCTTCTACATCAACATGTGTCCCCTCTTCTTCATGTCTCTTCTACATCAACATGTGTCCCCTCTTGTTCATGTCTCTTCTACATCAACATGTGTCCCCTCTTCTCCATCAACATGTGTCCCCTCTTCTCCATGTCTCTTCTACATCAACATGTGTCCTCTCTTCTTCATGTCTCTTCTACATCAACATGTGTCCCCTCTTCTTCATGTCTCTTCTACATCAACATGTGTCCTCTCTTCTTCATGTCTCTTCTACATCAACATGTGTCCTCTCTTCTTCATGTCTCTTCTACATCAACATGTGTCCTCTCTTCTTCATGTCTCTTCTACATCAACATGTGTCCCCTCTTCTTCATGTCTCTTCTACATCAACATGTGTCCTCTCTTCTTCACGTCTCTTCTACATCAACATGTGTCCCCTCTTCTTCATGTCTCTTCTCCATCAACATGTGTCCCCTCTTCTTCATGTCTCTTCTACATCAACATGTGTCCTCTCTTCTTCATGTCTCTTCTACATTAACATGTGTCCCCTCTTCTCCATCAACATGTGTCCCCTCTTCTTCATGTCTCTTCTACATCAACATGTGTCCTCTCTTCTTCATGTCTCTTCTACATCACCATGTGTCCCCTCTTCTTCACGTCTCTTCTACATTAACATGTGTCCTCTCTTCTTCATGTCTCTTCTACATTAACATGTGTCCCCTCTTCTTCATGTCTCTTCTACATCAACATGTGTCCTCTCTTCTTCACGTCTCTTCTACATCAACATGTGTCCCCTCTTCTTCATGTCTCTTCTCCATCAACATGTGTCCCCTCTTCTTCATGTCTCTTCTACATCAACATGTGTCCTCTCTTCTTCATGTCTCTTCTACATTAACATGTGTCCCCTCTTCTCCATCAACATGTGTCCCCTCTTCTTCATGTCTCTTCTACATTAACATGTGTCCTCTCTTCTTCATGTCTCTTCTACATTAACATGTGTCCCCTCTTCTTCACGTCTCTTCTACATTAACATGTGTCCTCTCTTCTTCATGTCTCTTCTACATTAACATGTGTCCCCTCTTCTTCACGTCTCTTCTACATTAACATGTGTCCTCTCTTCTTCATGTCTCTTCTACATCAACATGTGTCCTCTCTTCTTCATGTCTCTTCTACATCAACATGTGTCCTCTCTTCTTCATGTCTCTTCTACATTAACATGTGTCCCCTCTTCTCCATCAACATGTGTCCCCTCTTCTTCACGTCTCTTCTACATCAACATGTGTCCTCTCTTCTTCACATCTCTTCTACATCACCATGTGTCCTCTCTTCTTCACATCTCTTCTACATCACCATGTGTCCTCTCTTCTTCACGTCTCTTCTACATCAACATGTGTCCTCTCTTCTTCATGTCTCTTCTACATTAACATGTGTCCCCTCTTCTCCATCAACATGTGTCCCCTCTTCTTCACGTCTCTTCTACATCAACATGTGTCCTCTCTTCTTCACATCTCTTCTACATCACCATGTGTCCTCTCTTCTTCACGTCTCTTCTACATCACCATGTGTCCTCTCTTCTTCACATCTCTTCTACATCACCATGTGTCCTCTCTTCTTCACGTCTCTTCTACATCACCATGTGTCCTCTCTTCTTCACGTCTCTTCTACATCACCATGTGTCCTCTCTTCTTCACGTCTCTTCTACATCACCATGTGTCCTCTCTTCTTCATGTAAGTCCAGTACTTCATCACACCTCTGATATTAACACAATCATATTTTAGATTTGACCCCAGAGAAGAAGTCTCACGCTGAGACTCAAGCACACACACTGAGACTCAAGCACACACACTGAGACTCAAGCACACACACTGAGACTCAAGCACACACACTGAGACTCAAGCACACACACTGAGACTCACGCACACACACTGAGACTCACGCACACACACTGAGACTCACGCACACACACACTGAGACTCACGCACACACACACTGAGACTCAAGCACACACACTGAGACTCACGCACACACACTGAGACTCACGCACACACACTGAGACTCACGCACACACACTGAGACTCACGCACACACACTGAGACTCACGCACACACACACTGAGACTCACGCACACACACACTGAGACTCAAGCACACACACTGAGACTCACGCACACACACTGAGACTCAAGCACACACACTGAGACTCACGCACACACACTGAGACTCACGCACACACACTGAGACTCACGCACACACACTGAGACTCACGCACACACACTGAGACTCAAGCACACACACTGAGACTCACGCACACACACTGAGACTCACGCACACACACTGAGACTCAAGCACACACACTGAGACTCAAGCACACACACTGAGACTCAAGCACACACACTGAGACTCACGCACACACACTGAGACTCACGCACACACACTGAGACTCAAGCACACACACTGAGACTCAAGCACACACACTGAGACTCACGCACACACACTGAGACTCAAGCACACACACTGAGACTCAAGCACACACACTGAGACTCACGCACACACACTGAGACTCACGCACACACACAAGTCAAATACACCGTTAGATTAAAACAAAACTATAAAACAGGAAACACCCGAGAAGCTGCACCTCTGACGGCATCACAATTAAACCCAGTCAAAGAGTACGTTAGGGAAAGCTTCTAGTTCTTTCTCTGGGAACTGAACGATATCAGAAACGTCCCGACAGAGGAAGACTTGAATCTGGGGGCTCTGGGTATTTTCTAAACGTTGTGGGAAGTTTGGCTTTCTTTGGTTAGCGGTGCCAGGATGTGTCTGTCTGTCTGTCCGTCTGTCTGTCTTTCTCTCTGTCCGTCCGTCTCTCCGTCCGTCCATCTCTCTGTCTGTCCGTCTGTCTGTCTGCCTGTCTGTCTGTCTCTCTGTCTGTCTGTCTGTCTCTGTCTGTCTTTCTCTCTGTCTGTCTGTCTCTCTGTCCGTCCATCTGTCTGTCTGTCTGTCTGTCTGTCTGTCTTTCTCTCTGTCCGTCCGTCTCTCCGTCCGTCCATCTCTCTGTCTGTCCGTCTGTCTCTCTGTCTCTCTGTCTGTCTCTCTGTCTGTCTGTCTGTCTGTCTCTCTGTCTGTCTGTCTGTCTGCCTGTCTGTCTGTCTCTCTGTCTCTCTGTCTGTCTGTCTCTCTGTCCGTCCATCTGTCTGTCTGTCTGTCTCTCTGTCCGTCTGTCCGTCTGTCTCTGTCCGTCCGTCTCTCCGTCCGTCCATCTCTCTGTCTGTCCGTCTGTCTGTCTGTCTTTCTCTCTGTCTGTCTGTCTCTCTGTCCGTCCATCTGTCTGTCTGTCTGTCTGTCTCTCTGTCCGTCCGTCCGTCCGTCTGTCTGTCTGTCTGTCTCTGTCTGTCCGTCTCTCTGTATGTCTGTCTGTCTGTCTGTCTGTCTGTCTGTCTGTCCGTCTCTCTCTCTGTATGTCTCTCTCTGTCCGTCCGTCTCTCTGTCCGTCCGTCTCTCTGTCTGTCTGTCTCTCTGTCCGTCCGTCCGTCTCTCTCTCTGTCCGTCTCTCTGTCCGTCTGTCTCTCTGTCCGTCCGTCTCTCTGTCCGTCCGTCTCTCTGTCTCTCTGTCCGTCTGACTCTCTGTCCGTCCGTCTCTCTGTCTGTCTGTCTGTCTGTCCGTCCGTCCGTCTCTCTGTCTCTCTGTCCGTCTGTCTCTCTGTCCGTCTGTCTCTCTGTCCGTCCGTCTCTCTGTCTGTCTGTCTCTCTGTCCGTCCGTCTCCGTCCGTGTCTCTGTCTCTCTGTCCGTCCGTCTCTCTGTCTGTCTGTCTCTCTGTCCGTCCGTCTCCGTCCGTGTCTCTGTCTCTCTGTCCGTCCGTGTCTGTGTGTGCAGCTGGTTGGGGTGTAACATATTGTTGCATCATCAATGGGTCTCAATCGTTGTTCCCAAGCGACAGATATGCATTACAGATATGACAGTAATGTGTGTGGGGGGGGGGGGGGGGAATCACGTGAGATGTATTCATTCATGTTCTTGAGCTTGAAGAGCTTTCAAAGCATCAACTCTGAGATTAATAATGACCAGTCTGATGAAACCCAGCGGCAGCATCGTTCCCAAGGGTTGGAGCGTGAATGAATACTTTTGATGTCGGTCAAAGTGTGGCTCCAGAGGAAAAAGAAAATGCCGTTTTACCCAGAACTAAGTCAACACATCTGCAGCTCTCAGCTCCTCTAAGATCTGTCCACGATCAGCGTTGACTTTGAGCGGCTGGAACTCGATCAGCGTTGACTTTGAGCGGCTGGAACTCGATCAGCGTTGACTTTGAGCGGCTGGAACTCGATCAGCGTTGACTTTGAGCGGCTGGAACTCGATCAGCGTTGACTTTGAGCGGCTGGAACTCGATCAGCGTTGACTTTGAGCGGCTGGAACTCGATCAGCGTTGACTTTGAGCGGCTGGAACTCGATCAGCGTTGACTTTGAGCGGCTGGAACTCGATCAGCGTTGACTTTGAGCGGCTGGAACTCGATCAGCGTTGACTTTGAGCGGCTGGAACTCGATCAGCGTTGACTTTGAGCGGCTGGAACTCGATCAGCGTTGACTTTGAGCGGCTGGAACTCGATCAGCGTTGACTTTGAGCGGCTGGAACTCGATCAGCGTTGACTTTGAGCGGCTGGAACTCGATCAGCGTTGACTTTGAGCGGCTGGAACTCGATCAGCGTTGACTTTGAGCGGCTGGAACTCGATCAGCGTTGACTTTGAGCGGCTGGAACTCGATCAGCGTTGACTTTGAGCGGCTGGAACTCGATCAGCGTTGACTTTGAGCGGCTGGAACTCGATCAGCGTTGACTTTGAGCGGCTGGAACTCGATCAGCGTTGACTTTGAGCGGCTGGAACTCGATCAGCGTTGACTTTGAGCGGCTGGAACTCAATCAGCGTTGACTTTGAGCGGCTGGAACTCGATCAGCGTTGACTTTGAGCGGCTGGAACTCGATCAGCGTTGACTTTGAGCGGCTGGAACTCGATCAGCGTTGACTTTGAGCGGCTGGAACTCGATCAGCGTTGACTTTGAGCGGCTGGAACTCGATCAGCGTTGACTTTGAGCGGCTGGAACTCGATCAGCGTTGACTTTGAGCGGCTGGAACTCGATCAGCGTTGACTTTGAGCGGCTGGAACTCGATCAGCGTTGACTTTGAGCGGCTGGAACTCGATCAGCGTTGACTTTGAGCGGCTGGAACTCGATCAGCGTTGACTTTGAGCGGCTGGAACTCGATCAGCGTTGACTTTGAGCGGCTGGAACTCGATCAGCGTTGACTTTAAGCGGCTGGAACTCGATCAGCGTTGACTTTGAGCGGCTGGAACTCAACACGTGCAGCTAATTATTCCCATGGAAAGCTTTCCACACGTTCCTGTTATCGGTACGCTTTAATGTGAATGTGCAGAAAACATGTGCATCGAAAACTATGAGCAGGTTGATGAAGCAATAACTGCTGCTAGAAATAAAAGCTATGAGAAATGAAACGAGGAGAACATAACTTGTGTTTAATTAAAAGAATAAGGATAGATGGATAGATGGATGGATAGATAGATAGATAGATAGATAGATAGATAGATAGATAGATAGATGGATAGATGGATAGATAGATAGATGGATAGATGGATAGATAGATAGATAGAGGGAGGGATGGATGATTGATCTGAAGTAAAGTAATCAGAAACTATTTGATTAACTATTTATTTTTGGGAATGTTATAATAAGAGCGTTTTCTGTGTCAAAATGTAACTCTTTAAAGACGCCACGCGCTGCTGTATTGTGTATTTCACTCTAAATGGGACCATCATTCACTGAATGAACGTCACGCTGTCCTGAACAACACTTATAAGCAGCCATTGAGACCATGACCTCAACAGGAACATGTTTAACAAGGTAACGAGTCTAGATGGAAGTCGGGACATTTTCTCATAGACTTCTATACAATCTGACTCACTGAACGTTTCAAATGGGACCATCATTTATTATTTAAAAATGAACATCATGCTGTGTTGAAGAAGACTTGAAGTGCCATGCTATCTTTAGGCAACAGCGCAGGTCTCCGATATATAAACATATATAAAACATGTCTATGAAGTGTTTTGCTCCAAACACCAAACAGATCCTTCCAGCCACGCCTCATCTCCCTCTATTTCACTTCCTGTTTCTAAAGTGCTGATTTGGGGATAAAGCTTTAAAAAGGAGGGGGCGGAGCTTATGCGGGACCCGGCAGCTACCGTCTAAACTAAATGCTGCCGTGATGAAACTCCATATCATGGATTATCAAGGATCTGAAACAGCATGGAGCTCAAAGGCTTTCTCTCTCGCCGGTTAAACCACAAGGCGAGTTCCTTTCTACTTCCTGCTTCTTCACACACATGCTCTCCAGTGCAGGTTAGCTCTGAGTGTTAGCGATGCTAATGTAAACACCGACCATATTACGTCCAGAACAGTCGGGCATTGTTTCTGATAGCAACTTTCTGATTGGGCCGTGGGTCCACATTTCAGATGTTACGTCATATCGGACGCAAATCTGGATCAGCTCCGTTGTTCCCCGTTTTCAGAGATTTGGGTACGGAGGAAAAGAGAGAGGGTTTATTTCCTGACGCTGCGTGAGTTCCCCGACGCACCGGGGACACATGGTGATGTAGAGAAGACATCACAAAGTGCATTTTGCATTATAGGTCCCCTTTGAAACTAGAGATTGAGACACAAACTCATCAGGAAAATGTTTACTAATGTAATAAATCAAGTGGGAAGTTGGCACATGTTCTCAGACTTCTATACATTCTGACTTCTCTCAGTCGCCCATAATTTATTAAATAAACACCGTGCTGTATTGAAGAAGACTTAGAACTAAAGACTAGGATCATGTGACCTATCATTGCAGCTCGTACGTTCTCTTTCAGATCGTTTTTATCATCCAAGTTCAATATTTGGGATTCTGACTCGCGGTGGGACGAAACAAGCCATTTCAGAAATGGGATTCTGGAACATTATGTTAGCGATGAACCCGTAGCGAATAGGCTCCTAAGCCTTCGTGCGAGTCTGTGAGAGAGTGCACACACACCTATACTTGTTTCAGGCGTGCACGTATTATTCCCCAGATGCTCTTTATGACAGGTTAGAGATTGATTTCCCGGTTCAACAAGAAAGCAGGCGTTGATGTGAGGACGTTCTGCCTCGGGGGAACAGCCTCTCTCAGGCGGAGAGGTCAGGAGGAAGAAGGAGGACGGACCGTGGACAATCAGAAGCACATTTCAGGGAGGCGTATGGGAAATGGAGACACGTCAGAGAGAGAGAGTCTGGTCTGACTGCAGGCGATGGACACCGTGTTTTACTCTGTGTAATACAACACAGGCCTTACGGAGACTTCAGAGGATCCTTCCTGTGTCTTTGTAAGAAGGAGCAGGGAGAAGAAGATGTTATTCATGTGCGCTATGAACAATGTTTTAAAGCAGTATACGTGAACGTGTGTTGTTTCAAAAGAACTGCCATGTGTGGAATAAACAAATACAGGTCCAATCACACAACAGCCAACGGGTCTATATGTCTTCTACATGTTGAACACAAATACCTGTACTTTCTACTTCTTACATGTTGAACTCAAATACCTGTACTTTCTACTTCCTACATGTTGAACACAAATACCTGTACTTTCTACTTCTTACATGTTGAACTCAAATACCTGTACTTTCTACTTCTTACATGTTGAACTCAAATACCTGTACTTTCTACTTCTTACATGTTGAACTCAAATACCTGTACTTTCTACTTCTCACATGTTGAACACAAATACCTGTACTTTCTACTTCTCACATGTTGAACACAAATACCTGTACTTTCTACTTCTCACATGTTGAACTCAAATACCTGTACTTTCTACTTCTCACATGTTGAACACAAATACCTGTACTTTCTACTTCTCTCATGTTGAACTCAAATACCTGTACTTTCTACTTCTCACATGTTGAACTCAAATACCTGTACTTTCTACTTCTCACATGTTGAACTCAAATACCTGTACTTTCTACTTCTCACATGTTGAACTCAAATACCTGTACTTTCTACTTCTCACATGTTGAACACAAATACCTGTACTTTCTACTTCTCTCATGTTGAACTCAAATACCTGTACTTTCTACTTCTCTCATGTTGAACTCAAATACCTGTACTTTCTACTTCTCTCATGTTGAACTCAAATACCTGTACTTTCTACTTCTCTCATGTTGAACACAAATACCTGTACTTTCTACTTCTTACATGTTGAACCCAAATACCTGTACTTTCTACTTCTCTCATGTTGAACTCAAATACCTGTACTTTCTACTTCTCACATGTTGAACCCAAATACCTGTACTTTCTACTTCTCTCATGTTGAACTCAAATACCTGTACTTTCTACTTCTCTCATGTTGAACTCAAATACCTGTACTTTCTACTTCTCACATGTTGAACCCAAATACCTGTACTTTCTACTTCTCTCATGTTGAACACAAATACCTGTACTTTCTACTTCTTACATGTTGAACCCAAATACCTGTACTTTCTACTTCCTACATGTTGAACACAAATACCTGTACTTTCTACTTCTCTCATGTTGAACTCAAATACCTGTACTTTCTACTTCTCACATGTTGAACCCAAATACCTGTACTTTCTACTTCTCTCATGTTGAACTCAAATACCTGTACTTTCTACTTCTCACATGTTGAACCCAAATACCTGTACTTTCTACTTCTCTCATGTTGAACACAAATACCTGTACTTTCTACTTCTTACATGTTGAACCCAAATACCTGTACTTTCTACTTCTTACATGTTGAACTCAAATACCTGTACTTTCTACTTCTTACATGTTGAACTCAAATACCTGTACTTTCTACTTCTTACATGTTGAACCCAAATACCTGTACTTTCTACTTCTTACATGTTGAACTCAAATACCTGTACTTTCTACTTCTTACATGTTGAACCCAAATACCTGTACTTTCTACTTCTCACATGTTGAACCCAAATACCTGTACTTTCTACTTCTCTCATGTTGAACTCAAATACCTGTACTTTCTACTTCTCTCATGTTGAACTCAAATACCTGTACTTTCTACTTCTCACATGTTGAACCCAAATACCTGTACTTTCTACTTCTCTCATGTTGAACACAAATACCTGTACTTTCTACTTCTTACATGTTGAACTCAAATACCTGTACTTTCTACTTCTTACATGTTGAACCCAAATACCTGTACTTTCTACTTCTTACATGTTGAACTCAAATACCTGTACTTTCTACTTCTTACATGTTGAACCCAAATACCTGTACTTTCTACTTCTCACATGTTGAACCCAAATACCTGTACTTTCTACTTCTCTCATGTTGAACTCAAATACCTGTACTTTCTACTTCTCTCATGTTGAACCCAAATACCTGTACTTTCTACTTCTTACATGTTGAACTCAAATACCTGTACTTTCTACTTCTTACATGTTGAACCCAAATACCTGTACTTTCTACTTCTCACATGTTGAACTCAAATACCTGTACTTTCTACTTCTCACATGTTGAACCCAAATACCTGTACTTTCTACTTCTCTCATGTTGAACACAAATACCTGTACTTTCTACTTCTTACATGTTGAACTCAAATACCTGTACTTTCTACTTCTTACATGTTGAACTCAAATACCTGTACTTTCTACTTCTTACATGTTGAACTCAAATACCTGAACTTTCTACTTCTCACATGTTGAACACCAGTGTTGGGTGTAACGCGTTACAAAAGTAACGGAGTTACAGTAATATATTACTTTTTGCTGTAACGAAGTAATGTAACGCATTACTAATGAATTGTGGGTAATATATTACCCACAATGCTCAGTAACGCAGTTACAACACATTTTAACCCGAAACGAAATGGCGTTTTGTTTTTTAACAATGTACTAACATAGCGAGACATTCCGACACCAGAGACATCGTGCGGGTAGATTAGTAAACCTGGTGTTTACTCTTCAGGCTTCGCGTCGGGATCTTCGGGCAGTTGAATGTTATGCACCCTCTATTCAAAAAGAGAACGGAGCGAAAAATACTAACAACAAATTGTGTCAGGTGCGCGTGACCTGCTCCGCTGCGCGTGCACCATCTCCAAAGTGCTTCCACAGCAGCGACACATCTGAGGATAATCATTTATACGAACATGGTTAAAGCAGCCATCACTAAACGCCAGCAACACTGCATCTACTGCAGACCGTAGCAACGGGTCAGATGGGGACATCACGTGACCCTCCATGTGGACACTCCCCACTCCACTCCCCACTCCCGCCTGACTCGCCGCCCTCGCCCTCGGAGCAGCAGTCTTCATCGCCCGAAACACCGCCGCCCCTCTGCAGCCCGCGGGTGCCAGCCAGGACACCACGGCAAAACAGAGCCTGCCCAGGTAGATCTAAACAAGTACCCGCCTGCACAGTGGGGCTAGGCGGTCATCTTGCAGCTCGTGGTATACAAATAGACAAGGGCTAGAATATGTGAACATAGTGCCATATTCTGCCTGTAGAGATGTTGGTCAAACATAATGCACACAACAGCACAGATGCCTTCACCACGAATGGCTACAAAGATCTCATATCCCAAGCTTATCAACGAGCTGATGTTGCAGCTGAAATGTTCTCCAGGTCACAAAGTCACCTCACATGATGATGTGATCCAGTTTTCAAGCACAGTAAATATTCTCTTCCCAGAGTACATGATGGGACCAAGGTGATGATTAGTACATGGTTTTAATAATACTTTTGCTTTTCAATGTTTGCCATTTCAAACCATGAGCTGGTTCAAATCATATGTGCCTGATTTACAAAATGTTCTCATTTGTTTTATCAGCAGCTTTGAAGCTGGTGTGCTTTTCTTTGCCACAGTCCACTTTGGACTGTATGAGATATTTCAGGATTGCACTTTTAACTCACTTGAAATGTTCTCACTTGGTTTCAAAACATAACAAATGCCATAATCTGTTCACTGGGACCATCAATGCTATTTCTCATTGCTGTTGCCACTACTGCTCATGTAAACCTGCTACTGCTGCCCCCCTGTAACCTCAGAGGCACCCGAGTCATGTTGTTCTGGAGCCGGGCCTGCACACGGCCACATACTAAACACACTACAGAGCCCATTCCGTGTCCTGCTATTATTCACTTCCTCTCTGCCTTCTGCTGGTGATTTATCTGACGTCCAGCGCTCCGTCTTTTAACCTCTTTTCCTTTCTCTTTCTGGATCCTCCTTAGCAACCTTCATTAGTCCTTGACAGCGGTCTGTACTGCTGTGTTAACAACGTGTCACATGTTAAGAATTTACAATCAGAATCGAGTATTCAACTAACCCGTGTAATACAAGGTGTTAGTCGCCTTAAGGCCTACACAGCTGTTATGCTATTCCACATCGCCCTTCATTCAAACCTTTATTTATTCAGATTGGTCCCATTGAGATCATAGATCTCTTTTTCAAGGGAGACCTGCATTGGATGTATAATGAGCTGCACTAAACTACATTTTAGCATTTAAAATACCTAGCCATTCTTTTGCGGTTATTTTGGTGAAAGTAACTAGAAAAGTAACTAAAGTAGTAACTCATTACATTTCAGAGACAGTAATTTTGTAATGTAACTTATTACTTTCAAAAGAGAGTATAAGTAATAAGTAATATATTACATTTTGGAAGTAACTTGCCCAACACTGTTGAACTCAAATACCTGTACTTTCTACTATCTTACATGTTGAACCCAAATACCTGTACTTTCTACTTCTCACATGTTGAACTCAATACCTGTACTTTCTACTTCTTACATGTTGAACCCAAATACCTGTACTTTCTACTTCTTACATGTTGAACTCAAATAACCTGTACTTTCTACTTCTTCATGTTGAACTCAAATACCTGTACTTTCTACTTCTACATGTTGAACCCAAATACCTGTACTTTCTACTTCTTACATGTTGAACTCAAATACCTGTACTTTCTACTTCTTACATTGTTGAACTCAAATACCTGTACTTCTACTTCTCACATGTTGAACTCAAATACCTGTACTTTCTACTTCTTACATGTTGAACTCAAATACCTGTACTTCTACTTCTCTCATGTTGAACCCAAATACCTGTACTTGCACTTCTCTCATTTCCAAACAGCTGGTTCCTTAGTCTGAATGTGTGTTGGTGCGTGATCATTATTCTTCAGAGTCACTGCGTGCCTATTGGTTGGAACACGATCCGTGTATCCATCACTTCCTGGTCTTCTCTAAAGAAGAGGGACCAATGGAAACGTTGTCATGTTGCCGTTGTTCAGCATTCTCAAAAACAACAACTTAGTGTCGCAGAAAAACTGTATACAAGTACTTCAGTACAGCAGGACTACTACCATTTGACGGGAGACACACAATTACACAATGCAGACAGGAAAACAACACACACACACACAACACACACACACACACACAAAACACACACACACACACACAGGAAACAGATTGTACAGCAGAGTTGAACTCCATAACAGGAAAGGCAGGACAATGAGGAGTTACTCAGAGACAGAGAGACGTTACTGTCTTCAGAACATCAGCTGAGAGTTTGGGAATCTTATGGATGGATAGATAGATAGATGGATAGATGGATAGATAGATAGATGGATAGATAGATAGATAGATAGATAGATAGATAGATGGATGGATAGATGGATAGATGGATAGATGGATAGATAGATATATAGATAGATGGATAGATGGATAGATAGATAGATGGATAGATAGATAGATGGATAGATGGATAGATAGATAGATGGATAGATGGATAGATAGATAGATGGATTGATAGATGGATAGATGGATAGATGTGATAGATAGATGGATAGATGGATAGATAGATAGATTGGATAGATGGATAGATAGATGGATAGATGGATGGATCGATAGATAGATAGATAGATAGATAGATAGATGGATGGATAGATGGATAGATAGATAGATAGGAAGCCCAAATACAACAGAATCCAAACTACAGGTCTTTTATAAGAAGGAGAAACTCAAACTATGTGGCAGTGAGGGTTAACCCCTAACCCTAACCCTGCTACTTAACAATTATTTTAAAATTATTTATCTATTTACCTAATATATGATATTTCAATAACTTACATGTAGACTCTTATGCACTATTTCACTTTTTAAACAATTTTTCTTCTTGTATTTGCTATTTACTCGCACTATATGTTTCTGTTTATCTGTGTTTTGGTGTTGCTCTGTTGGAGAAGCTGTGACACAAGGTCAACATAAATACACTGTAGCTATGTTCGTTTGAAAGCGAAGAACTGGAGTGAGTTCTCTGCCAGAGGGTGAACAAATCAGAATATGTTGAAAGTCTGAAAAAGCGTGAAGCTTCCTGATGAGGTCTGGTTCCACCATCCCCAATAAGATGGGGTCTCTAGAGTAGTAAACACACGACTCGCTGACACAATGTGGACTCAAGCC
The DNA here is from genome assembly GCF_902827115.2 of Pseudochaenichthys georgianus. NCBI lineage: Eukaryota > Metazoa > Chordata > Actinopteri > Perciformes > Channichthyidae > Pseudochaenichthys > Pseudochaenichthys georgianus. The sequence continues at coordinate 18,598 of NW_027262437.1, forward strand.
GTTCTTAATAAAGTAGAAGAAGTATTCCTCATGTTGCTGCGTCACCTCAGATGCCCCTGGAAACATTACACTGATCAAAAACCACACCTCTTAAAACAGGCTTGAAATGAAGGCCACAAAACACCTGGAAACTCATTCCTAAAATACTCACAGACTACTGCGAATCTTATCTTTCGTTATCCCAACAGATCTCACAGAAACTCTTTTATAGTCACAATATATCCTCTAGAAACTCATTACCAATCCCAAATATCAAAACTCACGGAAAGTCACTCAAAAAGAAAAGCTCCAGGAAACTCATTAGAAATCAAAGTATTCCACAGATTCATCGAAAGCCATCAGTTATCTCCAAATATCCTCCAGAACCCTCTGGATACTCACTTCTAACACCAACATCCCGCCACATCATATCCTTTTCAAATATCAAAATCTCATTACGCATCACCACATATACACACACTAATTTATAGTTGGGAAACATCATCAGAAATGTGAAATAAACTCTTTAGAATTCACCAAATATCGTCCAAAATCATGAGTTTCAATCCCAACACTTCATCCAAAAGCTCCTGGAAACATTACAATCACAAAGTATTCAAAAACTCAGACAACAAGAAGACTCCTGAATTCTAACACGTTAAAATGTGAAGTTAAAAAGGGCTGGAAGATGGAGCAGAAGATCCTGGAAATGTGAAGAAGTGATGCTGAGAGTGAGCTATGAAGGATGCGACTGACACGCCACATTTTGCGGGAAATAATCAGCATTTAAAGTCAAGTTAAGTGACATTAAATGTGACTGTGTCTCTTCTCACTGAACACCAGAACACCAGACTTTAATTAAACATGTGATTAAAGAACATCAAAGTCCACAATGCACCGCAGTCTCCGAAACCAGAGAGGCACAAATCACTTTAACGGACTTCAGTTAAAAACGGAATAAAGTGTTTTCACTCACCGAGCAGCAGAGGGTCTGATATTCCGTGATGATGCCGTAATTTAGGAGTTTATTACCGGTCAGTGTTTACCGGTTCAGTTTTTACCGAACTGAGTCTACCTGCCGTTTAAAGTGAACTCATATAGGAGAGGAAACGCATGATGCCTTCAGGGACCGCTCGGAAAAATCTAAACTCAGAAATATAACTGTCAAATCACAACGTGCGGTTTTTTCATTGTTTTTTATTTTGATGGTCAGTGGCGGCTGGTGGAAAATATTTTAGTTGGGACTGTGGAAGTGGTGACCAATCCATATTAGGGAATGTTGAGAAATGACCCCTTAAATTAGGACTTCTGGTGATGTTAGAGGGGGGGCGGACAAATTGAGGCTTCAAAATATGAGAAGACTGATCAAAACCTCCATAATCTTCAGTGTGGTTAGCTATGAATCTTCCAAAACTTCGAAACACCTTGTCCTGGACATAGTTTCTACAACAGTAGGCCCACACAAACTGCAGAACACTGGTTCTTTGGGAACACTCAAATAATTGAATTCCCATTTAAAATCAGGACATTAAATACGAACATTATATGCAGACACAGATGTGGCTCAGAAACACAGACATATTAGAAAACAGAGCATTAAGGCAACACATCTAGTTTGATGGATGCTGTCAAAACTCAACTATATAATATATACATCAAAATACAACTATTTACAAAGCCAAATGGGATCACAGGAACTAAGATGAAGTGCGTGCGTGTGTGTGCGTGCGCGTGTGGGTGCGTGTGTCGGTATGTGTGCGTGCGTGTGAGAGGTTTTAGGAAGGCAGAGGGTGCCCTCAACAGGCCAGTTAGAGAACTACAACATCTGGAGGAAAAGAAGGAAATAAATTGAATGTGTCCCTTTTAGAAAACACATAAAACACACTAATGTCAAGGCAGAGAGGCAGCTGTGTGTGTCTCTCTCTCTCTCTCTCTCTCTCTCTCTCTCTCTCTCTCTGTGTGTGTGGTCTCTGTCTGTGTGTGTGTGTGTGTGTGTTGTGTTGTGTGTGTGTGTGTGTGTGTGTGGTGTGTGTGTGTTGTGCGTGTGTTGTGCGCGCGTTGCGTTGTGTGTGCCTGTGTCTGGTGTGTGCGTGCGTGTGTGTGTTGTGTGTGTGTGTTCTGATGTTGTGTGTGTGTGTTGTGTGTGTGTGTGGGTGCGCGTACGTACGTACGTACGTACCGTACGTGGCGTGCGCGTGTGTGTGCGTTGTGTGCGTGTGTGCCGGTTGTGTGTGCGGGCGTGCGTGTGTGTGTGTGTGTGGGTGTGTGTGTGTGTGCTTGTGTGTGTATGTGTGTGGGTGGTGTGGGTGTGTGGTGTGTGTGTGTGTGTTGGTGTGCTTGTGTGTGTATGTGTGTGTGGTGTGTGTGTGTCCTCTGTCTGTGGTGTGGTGTGTGTGTGTGTGTGTGTGTGTGTTGTGTGTGTGTGTGTGTGTGTGTGTGTGTGTGTGTGGTGTGTGTGTCCTGTGTTGTGTGTCCTGTGTTGTGTGTGTGGTGTGTGGTGTGTGCGTGCGTGCGTGTGTGTGTGTGTGTGTGTGTGTGGCAAACCTCTCGATGATTCTGGTGTTGAAGTCAGGAATGCTCCTAATGAGTTTTTTTCTCAATTGACAGCATAGCCAGGGCAATTCGGGCGATCCTGAGTCATGCTGTTCCTCAAGAAAGTCCTGATCCTCTCCAGAGTGGAAAAGCACCTCTCTGCCTCAGCCGTCGCCATGGTTACAAGAACCTTCAGAAGACTGACAGTCTCTGTGAATGTCTCCTGCAGATTGTTGTCAATGAGGAACTGGACAGAGTAACTGCACCACTGCAAGCCCTGAACTGGTCAGTGTCCGAGACGAGGGACAGTCCCGTCTCGAGCTTGGCCTTGTCCAGTAGACCGAGTAGAGGGTGGGCCTCCACGGTCGAGGCTTGGCCTGTCCAGTAGACCGAGTAGAGGGTGGGCCTCCACGGTCGAGCTTGGCCTTGTCCAGTAGACCGAGTAGAGGGTGGGCCTCCACGGTCGAGCTTGGCCTTGTCCAGTAGACCGAGTAGAGGGTGGGCCTCCACAGTTGAGCTTGGCCTTGTCCAGTAGACCGAGTAGAGGGTGGGCCTCCACAGTCGAGCTTGGCCTTGTCCAGTAGACCGAGTCGAGGGTGGGCCTCCACGGTCGAGCTTGGCCTTGTCCAGTAGACCGAGTAGAGGGTGGGCCTCCACGGTCGAGCTTGGCCTTGTCCAGAAGACCGAGTCGAGCAGGGATCACCAACTACATTTGTCCAAGGGCCGAAATGTAACCAATAGACACTATCGCGGGCCAGCGATTTTTATATAGCCCAGAATTTTATAAAATGTATTCAGATTACTTTTAGAATACTTTTGGAATACTTTCTTTTTCCATAACAGATGGGTATGTGTTGGTGCACAGGAGACACTTATTTTACTGTTCTAATGGCTTATCAAGAACTCAAACACGACATCTTGGTGTCATTCTGGACAGCTCTCTCATCTGCACCCACATCAAAAACATCCCCCGGACTGCATTCTTTGTCCTGTCTTAAAACCTTTCCTTGGAATATGTTATGAATGGTAAGGTGTCCTTGGTGCTTTGAAAGGCGCCCCTAAATAGAATGAATCATCATTATTATTTATTATCTGAAACGATGTAATAACTTTAACGTTTTCCAGTCACTTGCCCCATGCATTCAGCAGCTGCAGGCCATTCACTTTGATTTCATCCCGTTATGAAATGTCATCATTTCGACAATAAAGAATTGATACATAAACGTTATCTTGCACATTTTATCCAACCATCTCCGTTTCTAACTTTCAATATATTTGAAAAGAGATCTCTCTCTCTCACTGCGTGCGGGGGCGGGGCCTCACAGACACGCTGCATCTCTCTCTCTCTCTCTCACTGCGTGCGGGGGCGGGGCCTCACAGACACACTGCATCTCTCTCTCACTGCGTGCGGGGGCGGGGCCTCACAGACACGCTGCATCTCTCTCTCTCTCTCTCACTGCGTGCGGGGGCGGGGCCTCACAGACACACTGCATCTCTCTCTCTCTCTCTCACTGCGTGCGGGGGGCGGGGCCTCACAGACACGCTGCATCTCTCTCTCTCTCCTCTCACTGCGTGCGGGGGCGGGGCCTCACAGACACACTGCATCTCTCTCTCTCTCTCTCACTGCGTGCGGGGGCGGGCGGCCTCACAGACAACACTGCATCTCTCTCTCTCTCACTGCGTGCGGGGGCGGGGCCTCACAGACACGCTGCATTCTCTCTCTCTCTCTCTCACTGCGTGCGGGGGCGGGGCCTCACAGACACGCTGCATCTCTCTCTCTCCTCTCTCTCGCTGAGTGCGGGGGCGGGGCCTCACAGACACACTGCATCTCTCTCTCTCTCACTGCGTGCGGGGGCGGGGCCTCACAGACACGCTGCATCTCTCTCTCTCTCTCTCACTGCGTGCGGGGGCGGGGCCTCACAGACACGCTGCATCTCTCTCTCTCGCTGAGTGCGGGGGCGGGGCCTCACAGACACACTGCACCTCTCTCTCGCTCACAGACATGCTGCAGCGCCGTGCAGTGTGCACACAGTTCTGCCGGTAATGAATATTACATTTTGTGAGGAAACTTTTCCACTAATAATTCCAATAAGTATTCCAAAATGTATTCACTTCAGGTTTACGAAAGTAACTGTAATCAAATTACTAGTTTTTTAAATGTAACGCCAGCTGAACACAGTTAGCCTACTTGATATTTGTATTCTGATTACGTAACGCCGTTATGTTTTCCGTTACAACCCAACCCTGCTTCTAGGCTACTGTCCCGCAGCTCCAGCGTCTCTGTTGGACTCTGTCGCAGCGGGGCTGCTGCTGTGGTGCGGAGCGCATTAAACCAGACTCTTCACAACGAAGGGTCACTTCTTCTTCAGGGGAGGGAAGGTTTCGCAGTACGCGGGCTACTGTCCCGCAGCTGCTGCCCTCTCTGTTGGACTCCGGTACTGCACCTTACTCACGAGACGTTGTAAACAAAGTAATGGGTGGGGGGCGAACACAGTAACCACTCAGCTAACGCCACAGTCACCCCGTCGTGCGGGCCGGATGAGAATGTCTGGCGGGCCGGATGTGGCCCGCGGGCCGCCAGTTGGTGGTCACTGGAGTAGAGGGTGGGCCTCCACGGTTGAGCTTGGCCTTGTCCAGTAGACCGAGTCGAGGGTGGGCCTCCACGGTCGAGCTTGGCCTTGTCCAGTAGACCGAGTAGAGGGTGGGCCTCCACAGTCGAGCTTGGCCTTGTCCAGTAGACCGAGTCGAGGGTGGGCCTCCACAGTCGAGCTTGGCCTTGTCCAGTAGACCGAGTAGAGGGTGGGGCCTCCACAGTCGAGCTTGGCCTTGTCCAGTAGACCGAGTCGAGGGTGGGCCTCCACGGTTGAGCTTGGCCTTGTCCAGTAGACCGAGTCGAGGGTGGGCCTCCACGGTCGAGCTTGGCCTTGTCCAGTAGACCGAGTAGAGGGTGGGCCTCCACAGTCGAGCTTGGCCTTGTCCAGTAGACCGAGTAGAGGGTGGGCCTCCACGGTCGAGCTTGGCCTTGTCCAGTAGACCGAGTCGAGGGTGGGCCTCCACGGTCGAGCTTGGCCTTGTCCAGTAGACCGAGTCGAGGGTGGGCCTCCACGGTCGAGCTTGGCCTTGTCCAGTAGACCGAGTCGAGGGTGGGCCTCCACGGTCGTTTCCAGCGCTGCTTCAGGGAATGTTCGGCTGTGCTGCTGGAACAGGAGGGTGGAGCTGTCGAGGTGTCTCTCCTTTGCGTGACTCAGTATGGTATCACCTATGAAATAATGCACAAGGAAAAATCAAGACATAATAAATAACAGAATCCCTTTTCACATCTGTCAGTCATCGTGTCGTTAGTGTCCCCTTATAAGATGTGTAACAAACAAAGAGCTTTATTGTGAACCTATCAGGGATACAGGACATCTATCTGAGCGTCAACAGAACAATATTACTGTTTAAAATTAAGTCACTACAATATATACATTTAATGACTATGTTTACACTTCATTCATTCATTGGTTGCTTCTGGAGGCCTAAACCTTTCCTGATCTGTCTTGATCCTGTTTGAAATGTAGAGACGGTGGGACACTTGTTGCAGTTGAGGCCTTGTTAAGTGTATTCAATTCAGAATGTACTAAGCAATGGGCCTTTCCATGTGGATAGTTTAACTAGCCCCTCTTTATTGCATTTACTGACAATGGGCTGTATTGTGAAATGTATCATTGTGATATGAAATTATCTATATTATGAAAGGAGCTTTTGGTCATAGACCACGTTCCTATTACTGCTTGCCTCTCTAGCCAACCGCTGATGCCCTTCATGTCCAAGTGCCCTCCGTTTCTTCGTGGGCAGCTGCTGCACAGATCCACCAGGAGGAATGGAGTCCCTGATCCAAACCACGAGTCACCATGTGCGATTACTCATTGTGGCAAGAATTGACAAATTAGGTTTGACTATTTTATATAGTAGTCAGAGATACACCTTATAAACGTTATATAATATATACATTTCCAGTTAGCCTGTTTAAGATATTTAAATAAGTATGTATGAGTTGGTCTATTGTGTTCAGCTAAATCACATTTAGGTTTCACAGATTTCCGATAATAAGCATTTCAATCAATAAATGTTTATTTACATGTTACATTTGTCTCAGTGGACTTCACAGTGTGTACAGAATATCAGTATGACGATACGACACCCTCTGTCCTCAAACCCTCTGTCCTTAGACCCTCTGTCCTCAGACCCACTGTCCTTAGACCCTCTGTCCTTAGACCCTCTGTCCTTAGACCCTCTATCCTTAGACCCTGTGTCCTCAGATCCTCTGTCCTCAGACCCTCTGTCCTTAGACCCTCTGTCCTTAGACCCTGTGTCCTTAGACCCTCTGTCCTTAGACCCTCTGTCCTCAGACCCTCTGTCCTCAGACCCTCTGTCCTTAGACCCTCTGTCCTTAGACCCTCTGTCCTTAGACCCTCTGTCCTCAGACCCTCTGTCCTCAGACCCTCTGTCCTTAGACCCTGTGTCCTTAGACCCTCTGTCCTTAGACCCTCTGTCCTCAGACCCTCTGTCCTCAGACCCTCTGTCCTTAGACCCTCTGTCCTTAGACCCTCTATCCTTAGACCCTCTGTCCTTAGACCCTCTGTCCTCAGACCCTCTGTCCTCAGACCCTCTGTCCTTAGACCCTCTGTCCTCAGACCCTCTGTCCTTAGACCCTCTGTCCTTAGACCCTCTATCCTTAGACCCTGTGTCCTCAGATGTCCTCAGATCCTCTGTCCTTAGACCCTCTGTCCTCAGACCCTCTGTCCTTAGACCCTCTGTCCTTAGACCATGAGACCCTCACATCGTACAAGGAAAAACTTCCGGAGAAAACCCACAGTCTAAAGGGAACATGGGAGAAACCTCAGGGAGAGCAGCAGAGGAGGGATCCCTCTCCCAGGACAGACAGACGTGCAATAGATGCCGTGTGTACATTTCTCAGCCATTGTAAATAATGATTTACCTGATTGTTTGTATGCTGCTGCCTCTCGATGATCCTGTGATGAAGACAGAGTCGATGTTCCTCTTCTGCAGTTGGCTAAACAGCATGTCTACATGTGGCATTATCTTGTGGAACAATGTCAGGGGAAATAAATAAAAGTCATCTTCCATCACTCCCACAAAGCCCCCGGCTTCTCTCGCTGTTATGGGATCAAAGTCACCCGAGTCTCTGATTGTCTGGAAACACCTCAGAATGTGCTCCTTCTGCTCGTACACAGTGTTAACAGCACGACTGTGAAAGTTCCATCGTGTTGTGGAAGTGCCAGGAAGTCTGCGTGCCACCACTTGATCCAGGATCGCAGTTCGCTTAAATTACCTGTAGAAAAATGCAGCAAATCCACCAAGGTCTGAAAAAATGGTTCTTATCTTGGGGATGTGGGATGTTGCCTGCTGCATAATTAGGTTCAGCTGATGCGCATAGCAGTGGACGTAGTGCGCACTACTGTACACATCCTTCACTTTCCGCTGAACTCCACCTTTAGCTCCCTTCTTCACAGTCATATGCTTGGGCGATTAGTTTGTTGTCCATCGGGGAGGATAGTGCTCAGCCTCTCCATCAGCGCGGTGGCAACTGTGTCAGGCCCTTTATACATGTGTATATATATAACAGTTTAGTTTAGGAAAAGCCTTGGGCAAGACTTGTATAGTCTATGGCTATGACGCCCATAATGCTAAACGGGAGCAAATGTTAAAAGGGGACCCAATTATCCATAGTGGTGGCCGTCGGAGCTAACGGAGCCGCAGGGAGCTATAGCTAGCTGACCCCCCTGGGTCATTAGCAATACAAAGGGGGTCATAGCGGGGTCATTAGCATACACAGGGGTCATTAGCATACAAAGGGGGTCATTAGCATACAAAATGGGGTCATAACGGGGTCATTAGCATACAAAGGGGGTCATTAGCATACAAAGGGGGTCATAACGGGGTCATTAGCATACAAATGGTGTCATTAGCATACAAAGGGGGGCATAAACGGGGTCATTAAGCATACACAGGGGGTCATGACGGGGTCATTAGCATACAAAGGGGGTCATAACGGGGTCATTAGCATACAAAGGGGGGTCATAACGGGGTCATTAGCATACAAAGGGGGTCATAACGGGGTCATTAGCATACCGGGGGTCATAAACGGGGTCATTAGCATACAAAGGGGGTCATAACGGGGTCATTAGCATACACAGGGGGTCATGAACGGGGTCATTAGCATACAAAGGGGGTGGTCCATAACGGGGTCATTAGCATACAAAGGGGGTCATTAGCATACAAGGGGGGGGTCATTAGTATACAAAGGGGGTCATAACGGGGTTATTAGCATACAAAGGGGGTCCATTAGCATACAAAGGGGGTCATAACGGGGTCATTAGCATACACAGGGGTCATTAGCATAAGTAGTAGCAGGTGTGACTTGTCACAGCACCTGTCACTTTTTTAATGGAAACAGTATTGGTACTACTATCATTAAAAATCAACGTTTAATCACATGATATTTTTTAATTGAAAGGTGAATTTATAAAGATAATATGGGGTTTCCGACAATGTGTTGCAACAGCTAAAGTTGACCCCCTGCTGGGGCCGAGCGTCAGAGACTTACATTGTTCTTTTGTATTTTAAAAGATCTTTAAACGTTTGTTTATGTTCCTTAGTGTTTTCACAGAAGACTCAGACACTGAAACCATGAAATCCTTTTATTATGTATATCAAATAATATATTTAAAAAGCATATTGAAGTCGGTGTGAAGCCTGGAAATAATCTCCAGCTTTACATTTATTATGTCTCTAAACATTTATTTCCTCTGTAAAAGTGGTTCAAGAACAGAGACACACAGAAACCACATGTTTATAAAAGATAAATGAGATTTGGATGGATTTTATACAGAAACCTGAGACTCTAGCATACAAAGAAGACAAAATAAATCTACATAATTTATACTTATATTCAAAAAGGCTGTGAAATCATGCCAAGTATCACATGCTGATTGCTGATCTTCTGATCAAATGCATTCATTTGAATAAATATACCTGGCAGTATAAAACAAGCCATTACAGTTTGCTCCACTTTTACTAGTCGCAAAATTAAAATGATGCTTTAATGCTAATTGTAATCCAGTGATTTCATATATTATATATTTCAGAAAATTCGAAATAATTTGTGCTTTTTGTTACTTTTAAGTATTTGGATGCTCATGGATGCTTAAGTATATTATTCACATTCTGATCTTAATACACATTGTTGCCTCTGCATTGGATTATCGTCTGAAACAGAAGTCTAGGGCAAATTATTGCAAGTCTCTTCAGTGCGCATGTCACAAAATGATTTAAAAAGAAAAGCCAAATTCTGGAAAAAAGAAGTGAAATTTTGTAAAAAGTCAAATTCTAAGAAAAAAAGTCAAATTTGAGATGCATTGTGGGACATGTAGTTTATGGACATCGTACTTCTGTAAATCGGCCTGTAACCGTATAATAAACATATTATATTCTTTCAGAGCTCTTGCGGGGCCACATGAAATGAAGTCGCGGGCCGGATTTGGCCCCGGGCCTTGAGTTGGACACCCCTGATTTAAAGTCTTTATGTTCCGATATCCTCGTGCATCCCGAGTAATTTAGAATTCAAAATGTGGGAAAGAAGACGGATCTCCTTCTTAAAGGCAGATTTAAAATCCTAAAGGTCATCCCAGCAGTAAACTGAGACAGGAGACGATTAAAGAGTCAGTTTCCTTTACAAACATATACAATGTAAATGTTTTAGCGTAATGTTAAGGCTTCGTTTGGTAATTGAACGCACCGTATCCTCACACACAGAGGAGACATACAAAAACACTAATCTATATATATTTATACTTATTTTTATAATAAACAAGCTGGAAAAATGAGTATCAAATGCTGATTGCTGGGGCCTCGTTACAGAAAGATAGATCTATTATTCTGCACTCGACCTGTAATGCCTGTTTCCTTCATTAGTGAAGATACACAAGCCATAATATCAGCGCCTGTATAAACGATTTCCGATACAGAACACGCTTAATTAGATTTAACCTAAAGACTCTTTTCTGTAATGGAGGTAATATTTTTTTATATGCCAACTGGAAATGCAACTGGCAAATTAGTATAACTCGTGTTTTTTGTAAATATCTTTGGTAGCCACTGTGATAAATTAATATAAAATATATATATTGATGTATATATAAAGAGATGAATATATATATATATAAAATTATTTTATATTACATGTTGTGGTCATTTTAAAGCCTTTATTTGGCATACCTGTTATTTAAAGATTCCTACCTAAGAAAAAGGACTGTGTAGTCAAAGCTAAAATCCTTCTCTACAATAAGATGGAGTTTCTTTCCTTAATGCAGTTAGGACATGTGTTTCTGTAATACAATACATGGATATAACCACATACAACTGCAGTTTTAAGAGTCAGTTTCCTGTCTTGAAGAACAATTAGTGTAACGATGTTTAGCATAATGTTAAGGCTTCGTTTGGTCATTGAACGCACCGTATCTTCACACTGAGAGGAGGCCATGAAGGCACCAGTTAGTAATGGCTATCGATCACAGGTGAGTTACTGCAATCTACTTATTTGTATAAATAGTTATCACGACGACTTATTACTTTCTACTTCTTACATGTTGAACTCAAATACCTGTACTTTCTACTTCTCACATGTTGAACTCAAATACCTGTACTTTCTACTTCTTACATGTTGAACTACAAACACCTGTACTTTCTACTTCTTACATGTTGAACCAAATACCTGTACTTTCTACTTCTTACATGTTGAACTCAAATACCTGTACTTTCTACTTCTTACATGTTGAACACAAATACCTGTACTTTCTACTTCTACATGTTGAACCCAAATAAAACAGTTGAACTCAAATACCTGTACTTTCTACTTCTTACATGTTGAACACAAATACCTGTACTTTCTACTTCTTACATGTTGAACCCAAATACCTGTACTTTCTACTTCTTACATGTTGAACACAATACCTGTACTTTCTACTTCTTACATGTTGAACCCAAATACCTGTACTTTCTACTTCTTACATGTTGAACACAAATACCTGTACTTTCTACTTCTCATGTTGAACTCAAATACCTGTACTTTCTACTTCTTACATGTTGAACACAAATACCTGTACTTTCTACTTCTCACATGTTGAACTCAAATACCTGTACTTTCTACTTCTTACATGTTGAACACAAATACCTGTACTTTCTACTTCTACATGTTGAACTCAAATACCTGTACTTTCTTCTTCTCACATGTTGAAACTCAAATACC
>NW_027262438.1:0-12500 GCF_902827115.2 Pseudochaenichthys georgianus
CCAGGGCATGTATTCATCAGGGATGAGGGCTCTCAGCCCATTGGTCAAACATTTATGTTAAGTGACTTCCTGAATTGTGTTACTTGTCACCGTGAAAATATGCAGATATGTCTGTCATTACAACTTTGCAGAAGTTATTATTTCAGCAATTCAGTAGTTTAGTTTGTGTGAGAGAGTAAAAGAATGATGGGAATAATCTCCTTTTTATTTCTATAATTCAATTAGCAATTTGCTGGAATTCACAGAAAGTGCACTTTATATCGATTTATCGCAAGTAATTTCGTTTAGCAATATTTAACCGTGTTTTTGCAAGACGCAACATTTATTTATGTTGTGCAGACTAATGGCAAACGGGCAAGACCTATGAAGAGTATCGCGAAAAGAGAGTTTCGTGCCGACATTAATCTTCGCTTTTTAGCCTTGCTTTTTGTTACTGAAAACCCTATATGTTACGTTGTCTGATGTTTACTTGTTTACTTGTTTGACTATTTTCTGATTTAATGGATTAATCGTTTTTTTTTATATATATATGCCATAAAACAGTTGAAGACGCCTTCATTTTAAATAAAAACACCCTTGAATACTCCTTTTTATAACCTGGTACTGCAACAAAAAGCATAAATCATTGGATTTGAGAAGCTTTGACCAACAAATGTTTCGATTTTTCTTTCTTGGATTAATCGCCTAGCAAAACTTTTGGCGTTTTTTTTCCCGGCACTTAAAATTGAATAAATAACTCAACTTAATTGACTTCTTACTGTGCCAAAAGGAACCCACATGTAGTGACTAGCCTGTATTTTCACCTTCTGGTTTTGGCTGCCATTTCACCTTTCCTTTGCAAGGGCGAATCTAACAAAAATGTGTGTGTGCATGTCAGTGCAGCGCAGGTAAACACAACAGCAGAAAGTATTTTATGTCGCCAGGGACTGTGCCCACTGCTTCTCCCTGGCAACGTCTTGTCTCCACCGCTAGTTATTCTACTACTCAAAGCAGAAGAGCTGTTTACCGGAGCTAGAACCTGAAAGTCTTTGTGACATGAATGTGTTTGCCCTTTGGCAGCCAGTGTGTGTGGCAGCCTGATTGTGCTGCTGCTGCTGCTGATGGGAGTCAGCTCATGTGTGTTTCAGACAGCAGGATGTGAGGATTTGTGAACCTCTGGCCTGGCTTGTCAGATAAGTGAAATCCTGTATAAGCTGCTCATCCTACTGAGTTTAACTTAAGTGTTCTGAAATTGATGATCTAAGAGGATTTTGTTTGTGTTTTTAAAGGAACAATTCAAACGGAAAATCAAAAAAATCTACTTTTGCTTTCGTCTGTAAACATATCTTCAATCAAAGAAGTCCTTTTTGATTCACATAAAAAGCCACTTTTTCAGGTGTAAAGGGAAAACATAGTTAGGGTGCAAAATACTTTGGGGACTATTGTTTCCTTTTCATCATACAACTCAAAAGTCGAAACACATTTATATAAAAAGACTTCCATATATGGAATCATTTTTGGTAGAACAAGGTATGACGAGCAAGCTTCTGGCTAGTTGACAAGCCCAATTAAGGAGTGGAGTTAGTCTTGTTATTTTTGCTCTTCAAGTTAGGCTGTCGAAACAGAACTGCGGCCATATTTGTAATATTCTGTTCCATAATTATTTTAAGATAATATATTGCTTCACTTAATTGAGCAAATTACTGGGACGAAATGTCACTTAAGAGCCCTGTTTTTACCACCCTCTTTCCTCTGGGTGAGGCACCTCCTGATGGGGTGAGAAATCACTCACCTTCTCCAAGGTGAGAGCAGCTGCCGCCTGCCTGCCTTTCTGAGAGCAGGTTATTTTTCTAATCCAATTGAGTGCCCTTATGCTGCTTGATTGGAGCATTAAGACCCGGCACACAGGATTAAATATGGGGTTTGGGAATTTAGGATGTCTCTTCCCTCGTTCTGCAGCTGCTTCAGCCTTAACCTGCTACAACAAGCCATTTCCACAAATACACCTGTGTGTCGACCCCCCCCACACCCTCTCCTCTGGCTTAAAACATAAATATACAGTACACACACGTCTTCTTCTTCAATCCTCTTCCTCCTCAGCTGCTCCTGTCACAGGGGCCTGAGGATGGGGAGCATATGTGACACTCATATAGATATGAGTGTCAAAGATAAGGAGCTGGAGGATGAGAGTAACAGCACTGTCTCATAATGACAGATGATGGATCTCTCAAAATGACTCGGTCAGCACCAAATATGCTTTCCTTCTCTTTTCCTTTGTTCTCTCTGCAGTACCATTAGCGTTAAAATTCAGTGTGATGTGAACAAAAGCGCTACATTCCCACCATGGAAGGCACAATCAAGGATCCTCTCGTGTGAGGATTTAAAGCAGAAGAGGATTTGGCAACGGTGGTGATGCGTGGTCACAACTGCATTACAATTATGTATAAGCTTTTCATGGGGGTTTTAGAGAAGCCGATAGAAGATGTTTGCCTTGCTTGGATACTCAAAGCTATTTTTTTTGTAAATTAAAGTGTAAGATAAAGAGCCTCATGCACGGCTTTTAGCTGATGCTTACTTAGAAACAAGAGAGATGTTCCTGTCTAAAGGCCCGGACACACCAAGCCGATTTTGGCCGTCGATGGGCGTCAGCCCGGCGATGAGCGTCGACACGCCCTACTCAGATTGGTGTGTCCGGGCCTTAAAGGTGACATGTCATGCTTTTCCGGTTATTACCCGTCCCCTTGTGTGTTATGAAGGTTTTTATGCATGTAAACGGTGTGCAGAGTCAAAACCCTCAAAGTACACCCTGTAGCGAGTAAAACTCTAACACAGAAAATACCTCCCCAAAACGCCTCGTTGGAGATACATCACTGTCCATTTGATTCTTCCGGGGACATCATGATGTCATGTCGTCCCCGGAACGAAATGGACCAATCCGTGGAGCCGTTACGTCCGCGGAGCTGTTACGTCCAAATTGACCAATCCACGGACTTCCTCACACTCGGTGCAGGCAGCTCAGCTGATATCTCCTCCCTGGCTGCAGGCTGATAACTGACAGTTGGGATCGCGGCGAAATTCTCTCTGCAGACCCATTCTCACAGCGTTTATCAACCTTTTTCTTACTCAATATCAAGCCACACTTATTGTTTTTACTTCGGCTGTGACTTTGTGTGTGCTCATGGTGAGTTTGGCTGTGTTTCGCTGTGTATCGCGAAACAAGGAAATCACACCTCCACGGAGCTCAGCGCGATTCACAACGTCCCGACTGGTCCCGACCAATCAGAGCACACTGGGCTCACAGGGAGGGGGGGGGGAGCTGCAACGAGCCGTTTAGTGGAGAGAGTGAATACTGCTGAATACACATACTTTACAGAGATGCTGTATGCGAAACCAATGTGAGTTTGGAAAATTGCACAGTATAAATCTATTCTAGTAGACCTCAACAATGGAATTATGGTCAGTGGAAATGGCCATGACATGGGACCTTTAACACGCGGGTCATTCTTTCCCATTGGCTTTCTTTACAGATGCTCTTTACGGGTTAATCTCCGTCATCCACAGTTTGACATTTTGTTCTTTATTTGGGTAGATATTGTGTGCTCAGACGTTAGTTATTCCCTTTTTAATAGATTTGCGAGGATGTAGAAACATTGCATTGGTTTTGCTTATGTCAGATAGTTGTCCCTTTTAGACACAAAGTAGACCCAGGTTTAGGGAGGATTCATCTAGCTTTTAAAGTCAAAGACTGCATTTCTAATCCACTGTTCCGGGCACAGTGCATTGGTTTAATAGGAAAAAGCCTAATTTGATAGTGGCACAGCGCTTGACCCAGTTGATAGCATTTGCCATATTGTTTTGGGTGTTGATTAATCCTAATGCAGCTCCAACAAAGCTGGCTGTGGTGTGAAAGTGGAGCAACAGAAAGGCCCGTTGCCAAAGCCGGAGAGCAGCGAAGTAATATGGAGGCGAAATCTCTCTGCAGTCCCCCGAGCCCATGCTCCAGTGTAGAGATGGCCACAGGTTGTACGCACACACACGCACTGACACACTCCCTCCTCCTTCCCCTCCTCCTGCTTGTCTCCCTTTATCATGTGTTTCCTCCCAGATCTGATGTAGTGGTGGGAGGGTCAGGGGCAGAGGGGGCACAGGCATTATTAAGCCCACTTGAATTAACAGGACAGCCCCCAGCCTTTCCTCTAAAGCCTCCAGCTGGGGGGAGCTTAATCCCCATGGTCCCCTGTCTCGCCCATTAAACAAACTCCCCCCACCCATTCTCTGAGCCTTGATCATTATATGCCCCAACTCAACATAAAGTTTCTAGCAGGGCACAGTATTGGTCAAAATGTGAAGTACACATTGCTTCCAACGAACAATTGTTGATACCTAAACTAAACCTGTTCCACACCTATGTTCTTGGGCTCGTCCGGGATTTGAACCCGGGACCTCTCGCACCCTAAGCGAGAATCATACCCCTAGACCAGTGTTTTTCAAAGTGTTTTCCGCGGACCACTGGTGGTCCGTGAGTGCCCCCTAGTGGTCTGTGAGTATATTGGTAACATTTGAAATAATAAATACATTTAAGTTTTCCGCACTCTCGCAGGAATATTTCCGCAATGGAGCGAGCTTAAGTTTCACTTTTGATTGCATGATATAGCCCAGTGCAACACCTTCGTCACACATGTTGCAACCTGTTTGTACCATGTTCAGGCGATTTGTAATCTGTTCTATAAAAACCATGTGTATTTTTATATTTGTGGAGTTAGGTGGTCCGCGAGTTTTTTTTTATTGGTTAAGTGGTCCTTGGTATGAAAAAGTTTGAGAAACACTGCCCTAGACCAACGAACCATTACAAAATAAATGTTTGTCTGTCTTCCACACGATAGCCTGGTTAAATGACAATGGAAAACACTTTTCCATGAATTGCACTTTGTCCTCAATGAACACAGCTTGGATGAAAATGAATGGCTTCTCTACACAGAAGATGAGCCTTGATCATGATTTGCCCTAATTCAACATTAGGTTTCTAGCAAGGCACAGTATTGATCAAATAGTGAAGTCCACATTGCTTCCAACGAACAATTTTTGATACCTAAACTAAACCTGTTCCACACCTATGTAGATGTCTTGGGCTCGTCCGGGATTTGAACCCGGGACCTCTCGCACCCTAAGCGAGAATCATACCCCTAGACCAACGAACCATTACATAATAATTGTTTGTCTGTCTTCCACACGATAGCCTGGTTAAATGACAATGAAAAACACTTTTCCATGAATTGCACTTTGTCCTCAATGAACACAGCTTGGATGAAAATGCATGGCTTCTCTACACAGAAGATGAGCCTTGATCATTATTTGCCCGAACTCAACATTAGGTTTCTAGCAGGGCACAGCATTGATGCCATTGTGAATTACACATTGCTTCCAACGAACAATTGTTGATACCTAAAGTAAACCTGTTCAGCACCTATGTAGATGTCTTGGGCTCGTCCGTGATTTGAACCCTGGACCTCTCGCACCCTAAGCGAGAATCATACCCCAAGACCAGTGTTTTTCAAAGTGTGGTCCGTGAGTGCCCCCTAGTGGTCTGTGAGTATATTGGTAACATTTGAAATAAATACATTTAAGTTTTCCGCACTCTCGCAGGAATATTTCCGCAATGGAGCGAGCTTAAGTTTCACTTTTGATTGCATGATATAGCCCAGTGCAACACCTTCGTCACACATGTTGCAACCTGTTTGTACCATGTTCAGGCGATTTGTAATCTGTTCTATAAAAACCATGTGTATTTTTATATTTGTGGAGTTAGGTGGTCCGCGAGTTTTTTTTTATTGGTTAAGTGGTCCTTGGTATGAAAAAGTTTGAGAAACACTGCCCTAGACCAACGAACCATTACAAAATAAATGTTTGTCTGTCTTCCACACGATAGCCTGGTTAAATGACAATGGAAAACACTTTTCCATGAATTGCACTTTGTCCTCAATGAACACAGCTTGGATGAAAATGAATGGCTTCTCTACACAGAAGATGAGCCTTGATCATTATTTGCCCGAACTCAACATTAGGTTTCTAGCAGGGCACAGACACGAACAATTTTTGATACCTAAACTAAACCTGTTCCACACCTATGTAGATGTCTTGGGCTCGTCCGGGATTTGAACCCGGGACCTCTCGCACCCAAAGCGAGAATCATACCCCTAGACCAACGAGCCATGAAAATTGTGGTTTTTTGGTCTTCCCAACGATATTCTGTTTATTGCACTTTGTCCTCAATGAACATAGCTTGGATAACAATTGATGGATTCTCGACACAGAAGATGAGCCTTGATCATTATATGCCCCAACTCAACATAAAGTTTCTAGCAGGGCACAGTATTGGTCAAAATGTGAAGTACACATTGCTTCCAACGAACAATTGTTGATACCTAAACTAAACCTGTTCCACACCTATGTTCTTGGGCTCGTCCGGGATTTGAACCCGGGACCTCTCGCACCCTAAGCGAGAATCATACCCCTAGACCAGTGTTTTTCAAAGTGTTTTCCGCGGACCACTGGTGGTCCGTGAGTGCCCCCTAGTGGTCTGTGAGTATATTGGTAACATTTGAAATAAATAAATACATTTAAGTTTTCCGCACTCTCGCAGGAATATTTCCGCAATGGAGCGAGCTTAAGTTTCACTTTTGATTGCATGATATAGCCCAGTGCAACACCTTCGTCACACATGTTGCAACCTGTTTGTACCATGTTCAGGCGATTTGTAATCTGTTCTATAAAAACCATGTGTATTTTTATATTTGTGGAGTTAGGTGGTCCGCGAGTTTTTTTTTATTGGTTAAGTGGTCCTTGGTATGAAAAAGTTTGAGAAACACTGCCCTAGACCAACGAACCATTACAAAATAAATGTTTGTCTGTCTTCCACACGATAGCCTGGTTAAATGACAATGGAAAACACTTTTCCATGAATTGCACTTTGTCCTCAATGAACACAGCTTGGATGAAAATGAATGGCTTCTCTACACAGAAGATGAGCCTTGATCATTATTTGCCCGAACTCAATATTAGGTTTCTAGCAGGGCACAGACACGAACAATTTTTGATACCTAAACTAAACCTGTTCCACACCTATGTAGATGTCTTGGGCTCGTCCGGGATTTGAACCCGGGACCTCTCGCACCCTAAGCGAGAATCATACCCCTAGACCAACGAGCCATGAAAATTGTGGTTTTTTGGTCTTCCCAACGATATTCTGTTTATTGCACTTTGTCCTCAATGAACATAGCTTGGATAACAATTGATGGATTCTCGACACAGAAGATGAGCCTTGATCATTATATGCCCCAACTCAACATAAAGTTTCTAGCAGGGCACAGTATTGGTCAAAATGTGAAGTACACATTGCTTCCAACGAACAATTGTTGATACCTAAACTAAACCTGTTCCACACCTATGTTCTTGGGCTCGTCCGGGATTTGAACCCGGGACCTCTCGCACCCTAAGCGAGAATCATACCCCTAGACCAGTGTTTTTCAAAGTGTTTTCCGCGGACCACTGGTGGTCCGTGAGTGCCCCCTAGTGGTCTGTGAGTATATTGGTAACATTTGAAATAAATAAATACATTTAAGTTTTCCGCACTCTCGCAGGAATATTTCCGCAATGGAGCGAGCTTAAGTTTCACTTTTGATTGCATGATATAGCCCAGTGCAACACCTTCGTCACACATGTTGCAACCTGTTTGTACCATGTTCAGGCGATTTGTAATCTGTTCTATAAAAACCATGTGTATTTTTATATTTGTGGAGTTAGGTGGTCCGCGAGTTTTTTTTTATTGGTTAAGTGGTCCTTGGTATGAAAAAGTTTGAGAAACACTGCCCTAGACCAACGAACCATTACAAAATAAATGTTTGTCTGTCTTCCACACGATAGCCTGGTTAAATGACAATGGAAAACACTTTTCCATGAATTGCACTTTGTCCTCAATGAACACAGCTTGGATGAAAATGAATGGCTTCTCTACACAGAAGATGAGCCTTGATCATTATTTGCCCGAACTCAATATTAGGTTTCTAGCAGGGCACAGACACGAACAATTTTTGATACCTAAACTAAACCTGTTCCACACCTATGTAGATGTCTTGGGCTCGTCCGGGATTTGAACCCGGGACCTCTCGCACCCAAAGCGAGAATCATACCCCTAGACCAACGAGCCATGAAAATTGTGGTTTTTTGGTCTTCCCAACGATATTCTGTTTATTGCACTTTGTCCTCAATGAACATAGCTTGGATAACAATTGATGGATTCTCGACACAGAAGATGAGCCTTGATCATTATATGCCCCAACTCAACATAAAGTTTCTAGCAGGGCACAGTATTGGTCAAAATGTGAAGTACACATTGCTTCCAACGAACAATTGTTGATACCTAAACTAAACCTGTTCCACACCTATGTTCTTGGGCTCGTCCGGGATTTGAACCCGGGACCTCTCGCACCCTAAGCGAGAATCATACCCCTAGACCAGTGTTTTTCAAAGTGTGGTCCGTGAGTGCCCCCTAGTGGTCTGTGAGTATATTGGTAACATTTGAAATAAATACATTTAAGTTTTCCGCACTCTCGCAGGAATATTTCCGCAATGGAACGATCTTAAGTTTCACTTTTGATTGCATGATATAGCCCAGTGCAACACCTTCGTCACACATGTTGCAACCTGTTTGTACCATGTTCAGGCGATTTGTAATCTGTTCTATAAAAACCATGTGTATTTTTATATTTGTGGAGTTAGGTGGTCCGCGAGTTTTTTTTTATTGGTTAAGTGGTCCTTGGTATGAAAAAGTTTGAGAAACACTGCCCTAGACCAACGAACCATTAGAAAATAAATGTTTGTCTGTCTTCCACACGATAGCCTGGTTAAATGACAATGGAAAACACTTTTCCATGAATTGCACTTTGTCCTCAATGAACACAGCTTGGATGAAAATGAATGGCTTCTCTACACAGAAGATGAGCCTTGATCATTATTTGCCCGAACTCAATATTAGGTTTCTAGCAGGGCACAGACACGAACAATTTTTGATACCTAAACTAAACCTGTTCCACACCTATGTAGATGTCTTGGGCTCGTCCGGGATTTGAACCCGGGACCTCTCGCACCCAAAGCGAGAATCATACCCCTAGACCAACGAGCCATGAAAATTGTGGTTTTTTGGTCTTCCCAACGATATTCTGTTTATTGCACTTTGTCCTCAATGAACATAGCTTGGATAACAATTGATGGATTCTCGACACAGAAGATGAGCCTTGATCATTATATGCCCCAACTCAACATAAAGTTTCTAGCAGGGCACAGTATTGGTCAAAATGTGAAGTACACATTGCTTCCAACGAACAATTTTTGATACCTAAACTAAACCTGTTCCACACCTATGTAGATGTCTTGGGCTCGTCCGGGATTTGAACCCGGGACCTCTCGCACCCAAAGCGAGAATCATACCCCTAGACCAACGAGCCATGAAAATTGTGGTTTTTTGGTCTTCCCAACGATATTCTGTTTATTGCACTTTGTCCTCAATGAACATAGCTTGGATAACAATTGATGGATTCTCGACACAGAAGATGAGCCTTGATCATTATATGCCCCAACTCAACATAAAGTTTCTAGCAGGGCACAGTATTGGTCAAAATGTGAAGTACACATTGCTTCCAACGAACAATTGTTGATACCTAAACTAAACCTGTTCCACACCTATGTTCTTGGGCTCGTCCGGGATTTGAACCCGGGACCTCTCGCACCCTAAGCGAGAATCATATCCCTAGACCAGTGTTTTTCAAAGTGTGGTCCGCGGACCACTGGTGGTCCGTGAGTGCCCCCTAGTGGTCTGTGAGTATATTGGTAACATTTGAAATAAATACATTTAAGTTTTCCGCACTCTCGCAGGAATATTTCCGCAATGGAGCGAGCTTAAGTTTCACTTTTGATTGCATGATATAGCCCAGTGCAACACCTTCGTCACACATGTTGCAACCTGTTTGTACCATGTTCAGGCGATTTGTAATCTGTTCTATAAAAACCATGAGTATTTTTATATTTGTGGAGTTAGGTGGTCCGCGAGTTTTTTTTTATTGGTTAAGTGGTCCTTGGTATGAAAAAGTTTGAGAAACACTGCCCTAGACCAACGAACCATTACAAAATAAATGTTTGTCTGTCTTCCACACGATAGCCTGGTTAAATGACAATGGAAAACACTTTTCCATGAATTGCACTTTGTCCTCAATGAACACAGCGTGGATGAAAATGAATGGCTTCTCTACACAGAAGATGAGCCTTGATCATTATTTGCCCGAACTCAATATTAGGTTTCTAGCAGGGCAGGGCACAGACACGAACAATTTTTGATACCTAAACTAAACCTGTTCCACACCTATGTAGATGTCTTGGGCTCGTCCGGGATTTGAACCCGGGACCTCTCGCACCCAAAGCGAGAATCATACCCCTAGACCAACGAGCCATGAAAATTGTGGTTTTTTGGTCTTCCCAACGATATTCTGTTTATTGCACTTTGTCCTCAATGAACATAGCTTGGATAACAATTGATGGATTCTCGACACAGAAGATGAGCCTTGATCATTATATGCCCCAACTCAACATAAAGTTTCTAGCAGGGCACAGTATTGGTCAAAATGTGAAGTACACATTGCTTCCAACGAACAATTGTTGATACCTAAACTAAACCTGTTCCACACCTATGTTCTTGGGCTCGTCCGGGATTTGAACCCGGGACCTCTCGCACCCTAAGCGAGAATCATACCCCTAGACCAGTGTTTTTCAAAGTGTTTTCCGCGGACCACTGGTGGTCCGTGAGTGCCCCCTAGTGGTCTGTGAGTATATTGGTAACATTTGAAATAAATACATTTAAGTTTTCCGCACTCTCGCAGGAATATTTCCGCAATGGAGCGAGCTTAAGTTTCACTTTTGATTGCATGATATAGCCCAGTGCAACACCTTCGTCACACATGTTGCAACCTGTTTGTACCATGTTCAGGCGATTTGTAATCTGTTCTATAAAAACCATGTGTATTTTTATATTTGTGGAGTTAGGTGGTCCGCGAGTTTTTTTTTATTGGTTAAGTGGTCCTTGGTATGAAAAAGTTTGAGAAACACTGCCCTAGACCAACGAACCATTACAAAATAAATGTTTGTCTGTCTTCCACACGATAGCCTGGTTAAATGACAATGGAAAACACTTTTCCATGAATTGCACTTTGTCCTCAATGAACACAGCTTGGATGAAAATGAATGGCTTCTCTACACAGAAGATGAGCCTTGATCATGATTTGCCCTAATTCAACATTAGGTTTCTAGCAAGGCACAGTATTGATCAAATAGTGAAGTCCACATTGCTTCCAACGAACAATTTTTGATACCTAAACTAAACCTGTTCCACACCTATGTAGATGTCTTGGGCTCGTCCGGGATTTGAACCCGGGACCTCTCGCACCCTAAGCGAGAATCATACCCCTAGACCAACGAACCATTACATAATAATATGTTTGTCTGTCTTCCACACGATAGCCTGGTTAAATGACAATGAAAAACACTTTTCCATGAATTGCACTTTGTCCTCAATGAACACAGCTTGGATGAAAATGCATGGCTTCTCTACACAGAAGATGAGCCTTGATCATTATTTGCCCGAACTCAACATTAGGTTTCTAGCAGGGCACAGCATTGATGCCATTGTGAATTACACATTGCTTCCAACGAACAATTGTTGATACCTAAAGTAAACCTGTTCAGCACCTATGTAGATGTCTTGGGCTCGTCCGTGATTTGAACCCGGGACCTCTCGCACCCTAAGCGAGAATCATACCCCAAGACCAGTGTTTTTCAAAGTGTGGTCCGTGAGTGCCCCCTAGTGGTCTGTGAGTATATTGGTAACATTTGAAATAAATACATTTAAGTTTTCCGCACTCTCGCAGGAATATTTCCGCAATGGAGCGAGCTTAAGTTTCACTTTTGATTGCATGATATAGCCCAGTGCAACACCTTCGTCACACATGTTGCAACCTGTTTGTACCATGTTCAGGCGATTTGTAATCTGTTCTATAAAAACCATGTGTATTTTTATATTTGTGGAGTTAGGTGGTCCGCGAGTTTTTTTTTATTGGTTAAGTGGTCCTTGGTATGAAAAAGTTTGAGAAACACTGCCCTAGACCAACGAACCATTACAAAATAAATGTTTGTCTGTCTTCCACACGATAGCCTGGTTAAATGACAATGGAAAACACTTTTCCATGAATTGCACTTTGTCCTCAATGAACACAGCTTGGATGAAAATGAATGGCTTCTCTACACAGAAGATGAGCCTTGATCATTATTTGCCCGAACTCAATATTAGGTTTCTAGCAGGGCACAGACACGAACAATTTTTGATACCTAAACTAAACCTGTTCCACACCTATGTAGATGTCTTGGGCTCGTCCGGGATTTGAACCCGGGACCTCTCGCACCCAAAGCGAGAATCATACCCC
>NW_027262438.1:15000-29970 GCF_902827115.2 Pseudochaenichthys georgianus
AACCTGTTTGTACCATGTTCAGGCGATTTGTAATCTGTTCTATAAAAACCATGTGTATTTTTATATTTGTGGAGTTAGGTGGTCCGCGAGTTTTTTTTTATTGGTTAAGTGGTCCTTGGTATGAAAAAGTTTGAGAAACACTGCCCTAGACCAACGAACCATTACAAAATAAATGTTTGTCTGTCTTCCACACGATAGCCTGGTTAAATGACAATGGAAAACACTTTTCCATGAATTGCACTTTGTCCTCAATGAACACAGCTTGGATGAAAATGAATGGCTTCTCTACACAGAAGATGAGCCTTGATCATTATTTGCCCGAACTCAATATTAGGTTTCTAGCAGGGCACAGACACGAACAATTTTTGATACCTAAACTAAACCTGTTCCACACCTATGTAGATGTCTTGGGCTCGTCCGGGATTTGAACCCGGGACCTCTCGCACCCAAAGCGAGAATCATACCCCTAGACCAACGAGCCATGAAAATTGTGGTTTTTTGGTCTTCCCAACGATATTCTGTTTATTGCACTTTGTCCTCAATGAACATAGCTTGGATAACAATTGATGGATTCTCGACACAGAAGATGAGCCTTGATCATTATATGCCCCAACTCAACATAAAGTTTCTAGCAGGGCACAGTATTGGTCAAAATGTGAAGTACACATTGCTTCCAACGAACAATTGTTGATACCTAAACTAAACCTGTTCCACACCTATGTAGATGTCTTGGGCTCGTCCGTGATTTGAACCCGGGACCTCTCGCACCCTAAGCGAGAATCATACCCCAAGACCAGTGTTTTTCAAAGTGTGGTCCGTGAGTGCCCCCTAGTGGTCTGTGAGTATATTGGTAACATTTGAAATAAATACATTTAAGTTTTCCGCACTCTCGCAGGAATATTTCCGCAATGGAGCGAGCTTAAGTTTCACTTTTGATTGCATGATATAGCCCAGTGCAACACCTTCGTCACACATGTTGCAACCTGTTTGTACCATGTTCAGGCGATTTGTAATCTGTTCTATAAAAACCATGTGTATTTTTATATTTGTGGAGTTAGGTGGTCCGCGAGTTTTTTTTTATTGGTTAAGTGGTCCTTGGTATGAAAAAGTTTGAGAAACACTGCCCTAGACCAACGAACCATTACAAAATAAATGTTTGTCTGTCTTCCACACGATAGCCTGGTTAAATGACAATGGAAAACACTTTTCCATGAATTGCACTTTGTCCTCAATGAACACAGCTTGGATGAAAATGCATGGCTTCTCTACACAGAAGATGAGCCTTGATCATGATTTGCCCTAATTCAACATTAGGTTTCTAGCAAGGCACAGTATTGATCAAATAGTGAAGTCCACATTGCTTCCAACGAACAATTTTTGATACCTAAACTAAACCTGTTCCACACCTATGTAGATGTCTTGGGCTCGTCCGGGATTTGAACCCGGGACCTCTCGCACCCTAAGCGAGAATCATACCCCTAGACCAACGAACCATTATATAATAAATATTTGTCTGTCTTCCACACGATAGCCTGGTTAAATGACAATGAAAAACACTTTTCCATGAATTGCACTTTGTCCTCAATGAACACAGCTTGGATGAAAATGCATGGTTTCTCTACACAGAAGATGAGCCTTGATCATTATTTGCCCGAACTCAACATTAGGTTTCTAGCAGGGCACAGCATTGATGCCATTGTGAATTACACATTGCTTCCAACGAACAATTGTTGATACCTAAAGTAAACCTGTTCAGCACCTATGTAGATGTCTTGGGCTCGTCCGTGATTTGAACCCGGGACCTCTCGCACCCTAAGCGAGAATCATACCCCAAGACCAGTGTTTTTCAAAGTGTGGTCCGTGAGTGCCCCCTAGTGGTCTGTGAGTATATTGGTAACATTTGAAATAAATACATTTAAGTTTTCCGCACTCTCGCAGGAATATTTCCGCAATGGAGCGAGCTTAAGTTTCACTTTTGATTGCATGATATAGCCCAGTGCAACACCTTCGTCACACATGTTGCAACCTGTTTGTACCATGTTCAGGCGATTTGTAATCTGTTCTATAAAAACCATGTGTATTTTTATATTTGTGGAGTTAGGTGGTCCGCGAGTTTTTTTTTATTGGTTAAGTGGTCCTTGGTATGAAAAAGTTTGAGAAACACTGCCCTAGACCAACGAACCATTACAAAATAAATGTTTGTCTGTCTTCCACACGATAGCCTGGTTAAATGACAATGGAAAACACTTTTCCATGAATTGCACTTTGTCCTCAATGAACACAGCTTGGATGAAAATGAATGGCTTCTCTACACAGAAGATGAGCCTTGATCATTATTTGCCCGAACTCAACATTAGGTTTCTAGCAGGGCACAGACACGAACAATTTTTGATACCTAAACTAAACCTGTTCCACACCTATGTAGATGTCTTGGGCTCGTCCGGGATTTGAACCCGGGACCTCTCGCACCCAAAGCGAGAATCATACCCCTAGACCAACGAGCCATGAAAATTGTGGTTTTTTGGTCTTCCCAACGATATTCTGTTTATTGCACTTTGTCCTCAATGAACATAGCTTGGATAACAATTGATGGATTCTCGACACAGAAGATGAGCCTTGATCATTATATGCCCCAACTCAACATAAAGTTTCTAGCAGGGCACAGTATTGGTCAAAATGTGAAGTACACATTGCTTCCAACGAACAATTGTTGATACCTAAACTAAACCTGTTCCACACCTATGTTCTTGGGCTCGTCCGGGATTTGAACCCGGGACCTCTCGCACCCTAAGCGAGAATCATACCCCTAGACCAGTGTTTTTCAAAGTGTTTCCGCGGACCACTGGTGGTCCGTGAGTGCCCCCTAGTGGTCTGTGAGTATATTGGTAACATTTGAAATAAATAAATACATTTAAGTTTTCCGCACTCTCGCAGGAATATTTCCGCAATGGAGCGAGCTTAAGTTTCACTTTTGATTGCATGATATAGCCCAGTGCAACACCTTCGTCACACATGTTGCAACCTGTTTGTACCATGTTCAGGCGATTTGTAATCTGTTCTATAAAAACCATGTGTATTTTTATATTTGTGGAGTTAGGTGGTCCGCGAGTTTTTTTTTATTGGTTAAGTGGTCCTTGGTATGAAAAAGTTTGAGAAACACTGCCCTAGACCAACGAACCATTAGAAAATAAATGTTTGTCTGTCTTCCACATGATAGCCTGGTTAAATGACAATGGAAAACACTTTTCCATGAATTGCACTTTGTCCTCAATGAACACAGCTTGGATGAAAATGCATGGCTTCTCTACACAGAAGATGAGCCTTGATCATTATTTGCCCGAACTCAACATTAGGTTTCTAGCAGGGCACAGTATTGATCAAATAGTGAAGTCCACATTGTGAGAGAGATTTTCTTTTCAGCAATGTAGATGGAAGGAATGGAGGCTGGAGTCCGCTTTATATCAAACACTGAGTTTAATGAGAGCCAACGGCCGTGAGTGAGCTCAGAGCGTTTACACAACATGCCATGAGAAAACCCTCCAACTCACTAAAGCATTACACAGAAAACACAGACGATCTACCGGAGAATCCGGGAGGGGCCTCTATTTCGCGCGTCTTCTGATCGATAATTACAAACACATGGATCAAGAGACAAAGACAGTCTGTTAAAGTCCTCTGGCAGTTAGTCACAGTCCCCCAACAGGAAAGCGGAACCTTTAACCCTTTAACCTTTAAACTCTTAAACCCCTGCTCTAAGTTATAGCAGACCTATGTGAAACACAAAATGCTTTTTTGGTACAAACACATAAACAAAAATATTTCCTTCACAGATCCACGCTTTTATCAATTCATTGATAACCAATTAACATTAGTCTAAGAATATTTTCAGTCACTACTTGAATCAAATAAAACGTCCTCAGAGTTGGGTGGATTCCTCATTACATTAATTACATCAAAAACAGAATAAGATTGGAACAGCCAATCACAATGGTTGATACAGACAACCATAATAGAAAAATCATCTTTCTTCAGTGTTTGATTTCTTTTGTCAAAAAGCACAATAATAACACATATGCAATACAAAAATATAATAGTAAAATATATGTTTCAAAAACAAGATCTTTTATCATTTATCCCTCAGTTAATCTCATTCATCAAACACAAATTCAAATTCAGCTTACATCTTTAAAGATTTACTTCAAGGCAATTACTTATTAAAACACAATTAGAATGTAGGATTATAAGAAATCCAATTGAGGTATAAAATCAGAATCAATAGGGATTCAGTTAAAAATTCACAGTTAAGGTATACATTCACAGTGATGAATCGATCAATCTGTAATCTGTAAAGCTACAGTGTCCTCCATTTTTAGCATTACTTTACGTTTACTTCAATACACTTATTCAAAAGTAAGGCACTTTACTACATACATTTTATTCAAAATACATTTGTTCAAAAGTCTGAAAAGGAGAAGTCAGACATTTTATTGAAAACAACCTGAGAAAGGAAAAGTCAAAACATTTATTCTTAACAACCTGAGAAAGGAAAAGTCAAAACATTTATTCTTTATTCTGAGTGTCAACTTTAATCAATTTATCAATCGCTGAAAGGAGGTACCCAAGGTACCGGAACTGCCACGGAGACCCATGGGTCTGGAAGCTCGGCGTCGTACATCAACATTGTGTCATCTACAGTAGAGTACCCCACTAGCCTCTGTGGGGCCTGGAGGGTAGTCTTGGCAACCCTGCGTATGGCTAATTTAATTACAGTGATCAAACAGGTCACTAGGATTAACACAACCAAGATAAACACTGCAACAGTAACAACAAATTTAACCAACCCCGCTCCCCAGGACCCAAGAGTTCCGCTTAAATCCCCAAGTGTAAACCCATGAGTTTCATGCAATTCTTTTATCCCCTTAGCTGTGTCCTGGACCATATCCGTAACTTCAGGTGTGGCGTCAGAGACAAAGGAACAGCACTCTGCACCAATTACTTTACATGCGCCCCCCTGGGCAGCTAAGAGGAGGTCCAGCGCCATGCGATTCTGTAGTGCTACTGTCCTAACTTCCTGCAGTTCTTTATGTTCCGCTAACATCGCGATACTTGATACATTTAGATGATGCTCCACTACTTTGGACAATGCCATGATTTCCTGCTGACTAACATAAATGCCGTACCAAGGCAAAAATAGGCTCGCTACCTGTTGTCCTTTTGTAATGGACCTGCTGTTCCTGTGTAGAGAGGGAAGTATCGCTGCAATCTCATTTGCCTCTACTTTACGGATTAAAGGAATTAGGTAGGCTAGATAACAGGTGCCATAAAAAACGTCATATGGTACGCAGCCATAAGCCCGGTCGCCACAAAGTAAGTAAACTCTCTGTGGGAGGGGAATTCTGGCTAATGTTACCCTCACTATGGTATTACAGTCGCTGTGTCCCACATCCGGAGAGGTGTGAGATCCTGCTTCATTCTGGAAACAGATGGACACATTCTTCCATTCGTGTACTGAAATTGGCGGGACATATACTGAACAGTCACGTGTAGGGGCATTGCCTAAGGGTATTGGTTTCGTGCAATCATGTATTTTAACCTCAACGGAGTTCACTGTTCTGGAGCCAAACCAGGGCACAACTGTTACCAAAGCTTCAACCAGCAAAGATGCCAGGTGTGGTTGTTTTGTGCATGTTGGACTTGTGGAATTAACCGAACAATTAGTCTGTACCAGAGCTAACTGGAATCTGTATTCAAAAGCTAGGTTAATGTATTTCTTCACATATATTAGTTTTAAAAACATCAATCGTTTGAAACCGTCAGGCAGATAATTTGTATTTACTGTCTCAACAATGAGAGAGACTAGACCCTTGTACTGTAACGGTTTATCAGAGTCTGTTGGGTATGACGGAGTATAGCAGTCCTCAGCCTCATCGCTAATCCTAGAGTAAATTTCGTTCCAGTTGATTCATTTATAGTCTGCTCTTGCAAACGGGATTGGGCTAAACATGGGAGAATGCATGGATTCTGGCATATTTTGGCATAGCCAACAGTTGCTAATATTACGTTCATGGGCGTAGTCTAACATTAAGTTTACTGCAGAATTAGTTTTAGTTTGTTTAAAAGGAGCGATTAAGGCCTTTTTTGAAGAATCTACCTCACCTCCTGAGTGTTTACTTGGAGTGGATGGAACATTTGTTTTTTTCTCTGGTTCAGACAGGTCGCACACAGCAGCACCTGGGTCGGAAACCTGGTAAGCTGGTTCCCTATCTCTACATGTTACTTCATCCCTTATCATTGCCTTATACTGCTCTCTAGTGCAACACCACAGTTCTGGGGGCATGTTTTCAATGGTGTCGAGTGCCACTCTCACCTCTCCCGACGCCACTCCGTCCGTACGGTACTGGTCCATTGGATATAAGTCCCATGTTGACCCATCTGAGGGCACATAATATACAATAATACAGTTAGATGAATCACATATTGAAGCTGGACAGTTAAAAGAAACAGTCTCTGATTTGTGATCAGGGAGGGAGACAATCCTCCTGATTCTTCCTCCTTTTCTTTTTCGTTGTGTCTCTCGCACCATACTGAGTGTCTGTGTGGTGATTGGATACAACCTGTCCTTGTCGCTAGGCACTGATTTGCCCGTTGGTGTCGTTTTGCCCTCAGGGTCTGGGCCCTGAGTGGTCAAGTCGTCTGCGCTCGTAGATAAGAGCACCTTATTTTCTTCCTCAGACGGGCGAGGTCCCTCGCCACCTGTCGTTGGGATTTCCACAGCTCCATCTAGCAGGGTGACCTTGGCCAGGTACAGAAAACCCAGCATGACGATGATGATGACTGCCTTCACACGCCAGCATCCGGTAGAGGGGAGAGACGACATCTTGTAGCGTGAATCCACTCCGGTCTCCCTTGTACTCTCAGTGCTGTTCTGGTCACTATTAACACCTGGAAAGGACCTTTCCACCTGGGAGACAGAGCATCTTTTTCAAGAGATTTGATTAGTACATTATCACCAATCTGAAATGGGTGGGTGGGCTCCTCTCCCGGCTGGGGAAGCCTGTCAGCCACCTGCCTGTGAAACTTTCTCAACATGTCAGTTAGATATTTGACATAGTTAGTCATGTAATCCTCTGTCCACAAAAGAGTGAGTTTGTGGGGTGTTACTGGGGGGCTAGATCCTGCGAACATTACCCTTCCCATCAATACCTCGTGTGGGCTAAGCCCTGTCGTTGCATTTGGTGAACTTCTGATGGAGCACAGAACTAGCGGCAGTGCGTCTACCCATTTTAGTCCTGTGGTCAACATTGTTTTAGTGAGTTTCTCCTTTATAGTCAAGTTCATTCTCTCAACCTGGCCTGAGCTCTGTGGGTGATAGGGAACATGCAATTGCCATTTGAACCCTAACACTGTAGCTAGACTCTGGGTTATCTTAGAAACGAATGCTGGACCTCTGTCACTGTTAATCCCTGTGGGCACACCAAATATAGGAATAACATCTTTGAGAAGACACTTTACAACTGTTCTAGCGTCTTCTTTTCTGGTAGGGTAGGCCTCTACCCATTTGGAGAACTGGCACACTATTACCAAAAGATATTTGAATCCTTGGCATGGTGGCATATGTGAAAAGTCAATTTGCATATTTACAAAGGGCCCCGAGGGGGGCGGTAAGTGTTCATGCTGAATTTGACCACTTCTTCTTCTTGTCTGCTGGCATATCATACATCTGTCTACAAGGGTCTGTGTAGCTAGTGTAATGCCTGGAGCAAACCATTGGGACTTTATAATCCCATTCATCCCTCCTTTTCCTACATGTGATTTGCCATGTGCAACATGTGCCAAAACATGGAGGAACGAACGTGGACAGACCATCCGTCCGTCTGGGTGGAGCCACAAGCTGGACTCAGCGTCAAGTGTACAACCTCGTCTTAGCCATAAATCTTTCTCCCTAACATCAGCGCGGGCTTGCATGTCCGCGACATCATTAAAGGAAGGCAAAGAAATGGGTTCTGCGGGTTGTGTCAAGGGGCATTGGAGCACCATAGAAGAGGAGGAAACTGCTGCTTGTTTAGCCGCGGTGTCGGCTAACGCATTTCCGCGCGAAATAGGATCATCAGAATTTGTGTGAGCAGCACACTTAACTACTGCTAGCTGTGTAGGGAGCATGATAGCGTCTAATAGCTGAGCTACTAACGCATGATGTTGAATAGGCTTACCGGCCGATGTTAAGAAACCGCGCATTTTCCACAAGACACCAAAATCATGGCACACACCAAATGCATACCTGGAGTCTGTGAAAATGGTTGCAACTCTATCTTTAGCCAAAATACACGCCCTCAGCAGAGCATACAACTCTGCAGCCTGAGCTGACGTGCCATTTGGCAAGGCCCGGCTTTCTAAAACTTCCCAGTCATTCACAACAGCATAGCCTGCTAAGTGTACTGTGTCAGACGGCCTGCTCGCAGACCCGTCGGTGTATAGAATCATATCTGAATTAGGGATGGGAGTTTGCAACATATCAGTTCTGGGGGAAGAAGATATGTCAATCGTTGTGACACAGTCATGTGTGATTTCAAAATCTGGAATCGGCACCAGCGTAGCTGGGTTTAGAGGGGGAGAGCGTTTAAGTGTGATGTGTGGGCTTGAAAGAATTATCGCTTCATAACCAGAGCGCCTTGCTGCTGTCATATGCTGAGTAGCAGAGGTGTTCAGAATATGTAAAACTGCATGTGGAGCATGTACTACACAGTCACTGGCCAGTACAATGGGAGAGGATTGCTTGATAACAATTGCAACTGCGGCCACTGCTCGCAGACATGACGGCATACCGAGTACCACAGGGGAGAGTCGAGATGAGTAGTATGCAACAGGCCGGAAATTAGAGCCATGCTTCTGTACCAAGATGCCCGTTGCGAAGCCCCCCTTCTCATGGACATGCAGGTGAAACGGCTGATGGTAATCAGGGAGCCCCAGGGCCGGAGCTGATGTCAGGGCTCGCTTTAAGTCCTGAAAGGCTGTGTGCATGTCCTCAGACCATTGAACAATGTTAGGAGCAGCCTGCAGAGTGGCAGCACGCAAGACCGAGTCCATTGCAGCGTACTCGCATATCCAGTGTCTGCAATAGTTAGCCATGCCCAAAAAAGACAGCATGTCTTTCTTTGTGCGGGGTGGTGCCACTTTGTTCAAAAGGCAAATCCTTGCTGGCGAGAGGAGTCGGTGTCCATCCCTCAGAATGTGACCCAGGTATGTGACCTCAGTCTGGCAGTACTGCAACTTAGCCAGGGATGCTCTGTGTCCGCATTCAGAAAGTCTTTTCATGAGCAGAATGGAGTCGATGCGACATGCGTCCATGTTGGGAGAAGCCAGCAAGAGATCATCGGCATACTGAAGCAAGGTACTACCTCCTGTAAGGACCAAAGTGTCCAGATCTCTCTTAACCGCTGCTGCGTACACCGTAGGCGACTCGACGTACCCCTGTGGGAGGCGCGTGTATGTGATTTGTTTACCTTTAAAAGTAAATGCAAACAGATACTGGCTGTCTGGATGCAGAGGAACAGAGAAAAATGCTGAACACAAATCAATTACTGTGTAAAATTTTGAATCTGACGGCAAGGATGCAAGAATTGAATTAGTGTCAGGCACTATGGGAGCTGTCGGAATGACAATAGCGTTAATAGCTTGCAAATCTTGGACAAAACGCCACTCATCAGGGCGATTGTGCTTGGGAATTGGCAATATGGGAGTATTACAAGGACTACTTGTATATCTTAATACGCCTTGATCGAGCAGAGACTGGATGACTCCTTCAATCCCCAAAATGGCTCTATGGGGTAAATTGTACTGTCTGATAGCTGGCAATCTGGCATTGGCTTTAAGTGTGACTCTGTGTGGAGGGGCTGAGCAAACAAACCCCACATGATTTTTGTGTTTAGCCCATAATGTGGCAGGAACCTCAGAAAAATCTGAAGGTGGTCCGTATTGTGTGGATCCGGGTGGCTGTAGATGAAGGAATGTGCTTTGAGGGAGAGAAGGTTGCTCAGAGAGACGCAGCATGTAATGCTCCTCCCCTAGGTTAATCAGATCGTGTGTGTGTGTGTGAGAAGCCTTTGTAGCTCTCAGCAGAGCATGGCAGTGAGCTGCCATGACCCCCACTCCTTCAGGGTCACTTCCTGAAGTGACCCCTATTGCGAGGTGAGGAATCGTGTCTGCAGCATAAAGAGCCTCTTGTTTGGTTGTGAGCCTTAGGGGCAATGCGCAACCCTGGGGTCCAATAAACATAAAGTTTTCACATTCCAACTGATCTGAGCTGTTGCAAAAACCTCTTACTGATAGTTTATAGTCGTCTGATGGGTTAAAAGCAGCTGTGCAGTGACAATTCAATACAGGCCTCATAAGGGACATTAAAGAGGCACACGCAGGGGAAATGCTAGCAATTTTCTGAATTCCTGTTGTTGAAAAAACAGAAATCATGTTGAAATCTGGAAATGACCAACAATAAAGGTTGTCCTGAGATGATTGAATGAATTGGACAGCTTGATAGACTTTGCTGTCAGGAATAGTCAAAAACAATCCATCTGGAGTGCAATGTATTGTTGCTTGTAATTTACAAAGCAAATCTCTGCCCATTAGATTAATAGGACTTCCATCTGAAATAATGAAAGAGTGTTGGACATGTGATCCTTCAATTGAAATATCAGTTTTCTCTGAAACGGGCTCGGACATAGGGATGCCAGAAACTCCCATTGTTGTAACAAAATTATTGGTTGGTTCACACACTTTTTCTTTCGTACGCACAGCTGATAATGTTGCTCCACTGTCAATCAAAATGTCTACCGCTTTACCACTGAAATCAACGGGCATAATCGGATCTTCACGCGGGCTATTGGAAAGGCGAATTGTTGCTGCTTGAATGGGGAAATGCTGTGAATTTGACCCTATTTCTTCTTCTTGGCACCTCTATCGTCTATTAAATTGACTTTGCTGACCGTTTTGCCCCTGTTGAGCCTGCCTGACATCTTGACTTGTCAGGGGAGGGGGGGGCAGTAATGCAGGGTGTTGGCGAGGGGGCTGGGGAAGAGCAGGCAAAGGTTGTGCGTCCTGCTGTGGTTGCCAGCGCCGTCTGCATTGTCCTGCCCAGTGATCTGTTGCGCCACAGACGTGACACGGCATCACCTTTCTGGGATTTCTATTCTGCTGCTGTCTCTGATTTTGATACTGCTGTGTGCGATGTTGTCCCTGAAACTGCTGCGAGTTATCCACACTCTGATAAGCCTGTGTATTTGGAGGCAACTTTTGCGCAATTCTGGGGGTCAGAAATATCTGATTTTTGTACAACGCGCGTATTACTGCGAGGGTTGATTTCCATGTTTTAATTTGCCAATCCGGGGTAGCCATCATATACGCCTGAGCTGTTTCAGGGATTAAATTATGCAACAAAGTCTGTATGGCGAACAAATCATTGCCCTCTCTTTTAATGCCCGCATTATGATCCCAGGCTGTCATAAAACGCTGGAGAAAGTCTGGGACTATTTCTGTTGGGTTCTGTACGCAAGCCGTCACCAGTGAAAAATCTGTGTGCGTTTTGGCGCATGCTTTGATTGCAATAGCGGCCATCGTTTCGATCCACATATCCCGTGTTTGTGTCTCAGGCCAGTCACCCGCAGGCGTACAGGCAGGGAATTTGAATTCCTCTTTACACGTCGACCAATCTGCTTTATATGTTAGGATTATCAGCTGTTTAACATCATGAACCAAACAGTTATAAACTGAGCAGACATTGGTCAACCACGACAGATACTCATCTGGGCTTTTAGTCGGACTTGGAGCGTGATTTGTGACATCCATCACCTCAGCGGGTGTCCAAGGCTTATAAACTGGAACATCTCCTATCAGTATTTTCGGTGCTGTCATAGCTCCAGTAGAATTATTATCCTGAGATGTTTGCAGTCTTGTGATAATTCTATGAGGAACATAGTTCTTAAAACTGGTGCCGTACGGCGTGTTTGGAGCGTGTAACATTTTCGTTGCGGAGCCAGAGGCCGGCGTGTGTAATGGGCTGCTCTCTGGCGTTTCCTCTTCACTGTCCGCTGCACTGTGTTCCTGCTGCTCCCTTTCTCTATACTGTCCTTCCTGATATGTCAAACGATTTTTATTCATGATAGCTGCAGCTGACATTAATAAATCGTCCTCGGAGTTTCTTGCCCCGGAATTTGAGAGTCCTATCGTGGGAATCATTTGTGTGCAGAGAGACACAGCCTGCTTCCCCTCCAGCAGCCCTGTGTCCGTTAAAATGGAAATTAATTGAGCTGTACTGGGAGATTTGCCTTGTCTTTTCAGCCAATCGTACATGACTGATTTCGCAATGGCTGTGACGTCTTTTCCGTGTCTTTGTTTAATTCTGGACATGTTTTCTGATTTAACATCAAAAGCAGCCTCTAGGCTAAGCAAATGACAAGTAGCTGCGCATTTAGAAACTCGTTCAATCAAAGCTTTGAGTTCAATGGAGCCTCGCTCGATGCCAACTGACTTTTCATTTTTCCGCTCATCATAACCTCTTTTTTCTGCAATAGTCATCCAAGCTTTAACGCAGTCCTTCATGTACGTTGCATCCCAGGAGCAATTCGCCTCCTGTTCAATTAATTTGAACGCTTGCCACAGTACCATCATGTCAAAAGTGCCCGTTAACGGCCAATCAAACAGAATCTGTCCTTTTTGACTATTCTGTTGCGAGTGCTCACAAAGTAACGATGTGAACGGCATAACTTTAGTCCAATCCAAGCTTCTTCCGACAATTCCTGACGGCATATTAGGGGAAAACATGTGCGTGTAGTGGCTGTCTGTAATAGGATTCTTTGTAAGTGTCTTGGTGCGTGAAATATTGTCCCGCTTACCAACGGACCCGTTTGCGGAGACAGTATTACCCATGTTTAACGGTTAGTACAATAAAACAAACACTGCAATTAGACAAACAAACATAAAAACTCTCAACAACTCAGCCCGACAAAAACTCTTCCAGCCTATTTTAATCCGAATTAGGGAGACTTTCAGAGGGGCCACTAATTATGAGCCCTCTATCCTCATAATTCTCGTGTATCTGCAAACACAGCCAAATTCAGCAATTCATACAACATTCTCAAACCACACATTGGGCACTTTCTTTAGTTCAAAAGCGTCAATAATTGCGGATAATGCTGTATGCTCCTTTTTTCTGCATGCAGCTCTCCCCAGGGGGCGGAGAATCGGCACCTCAGCAGAAATGCTATTTATCCTCTGAAAGCTCCTAAATTCGGCGATTTGTTTAAATACAAATCTTGCGACATTGCTCTAATTCAGAAAATCCACTTTGCTGGTGCATCTCTCAAAAGTTTCTCTGAATATTTGTTGTGTGTAATTGCCTGGTGAGTTAATTCCAAGAAGCACACACAGAGGAGATCGATGAAATTCGATATTCCTAGGTTATCATTAGCCCCAAATATTCTCATAGTTTTCACATAAGCCGCGTTTGCTCGTAGACACCTGTCCCAGCAACAAACACGGGGAAATCGGCCAGGACAATATCCCCTTGACACCGATTCCTGAGGTTATAGATTAGCCTCCAGATGTAAATGAGTAGAGAAACCCAAAAAAAATGCAGCAGCTCAGTTCTCTCAGGTAATTTTAATACATCGTTGATCTCAAACGCTGGCGAGTCAATCTCAAAATAGAAATGTACTCACCAATGTTTGAAAGATCTGAAGGTGCCTGTTCGTGACGCCAATCTGTGAGAGAGATTTTCTTTTCAGCAATGTAGATGGAAGGAATGGAGGCTGGAGTCCGCTTTATATCAAACACTGAGTTTAATGAGAGCCAACGGCCGTGAGTGAGCTCAGAGCGTTTACACAACATGCCATGAGAAAACCCTCCAACTCACTAAAGCATTACACAGAAAACACAGACGATCTACCGGAGAATCCGGGAGGGGCCTCTATTTCGCGCGTCTTCTGATCGATAATTACAAACACATGGATCAAGAGACAAAGACAGTCTGTTAAAGTCCTCTGGCAGTTAGTCACAGTCCCCCAACAGGAAAGCGGAACCTTTAACCCTTTAACCTTTAAACTCTTAAACCCCTGCTCTAAGTTATAGCAGACCTATGTGAAACACAAAATGCTTTTTTGGTACAAACACATAAACAAAAATATTTCCTTCACACACATTGCTTCCAACGAACAATTTTTGATACCTAAACTAAACCTGTTCCACACCTATGTAGATGTCTTGGGCTCGTCCGGGATTTGAACCCGGGACCTCTCGCACCCTAAGCGAGAATCATACCCCTAGACCAACGAACCTTTACATAATAAATGTTTGTCTGTCTTCCACACGATAGCCTGGTTAAATGACAATGAAAAACACTTTTCCATGAATTGCACTTTGTCCTCAATGAACACAGCTTGGATGAAAATGCATGGCTTCTCTACACAGAAGATGAGCCTTGATCATTATTTGCCCGAACTCAACATTAGGTTTCTAGCAGGGCACAGCATTGATGCCATTGTGAATTACACATTGCTTCCAACGAACAATTGTTGATACCTAAAGTAAACATGTTCAGCACCTATGTAGATGTCTTGGGCTCGTCCGTGATTTGAACCCGGGACCTCTCGCACCCTAAGCGAGAATCATACCCCAAGACCAGTGTTTTTCAAAGTGTGGTCCGTGAGTGCCCCCTAGTGGTCTGTGAGTATATTGGTAACATTTGAAATAAATACATTTAAGTTTTCCGCACTCTCGCAGGAATATTTCCGCAATGGAGCGAGCTTAAGTTTCACTTTTGATTGCATGATATAGCCCAGTGCAACACCTTCGTCACACATGTTGCAACCTGTTTGTACCATGTTCAGGCGATTTGTAATCTGTTCTATAAAAACCATGTGTATTTTTATATTTGTGGAGTTAGGTGGTCCGCGAGTTTTTTTTTATTGGTTAAGTGGTCCT
>NW_027262439.1:0-30189 GCF_902827115.2 Pseudochaenichthys georgianus
CACACACACACACACACACACACACACACACACACTCTCTACAGACTGGGTACAGACACTTACACAGATATCAACTGTGAAAACCGATAATATGGAACATTAATTTTGGGGCCTGTTCTACAGAGTGGGACCCGGTTCTAAAGTTGACCCACCAGTGGACGTCTGGAGCTGCCGCAGTGCTCTTTAGCATGGCAGTACTCTCCTCTGCTGTCTGTGGCCTGGCGACCTCCTTCCTCACAGGGAAACGGCTGGAAGTACAACAGGTGTATTTTAACGGATCACTGTATGTGTTTCTTTAGAGCAGTTATTCCTCCAGAGTTTAATTTACCTCCAGAGCCGCCATCTTCATCATCAGGCTGAGGTGCTGCTCCTTCTTCACCTTCTCCTCGAAGAACTCCGAGAACCTCTGCTTCAGAACCAGACGCATGTTGTAGCGCTTCGCCATGCTGACACAAACACAGAGATGCAGTTTGATCAGCCTCTAACTATGTTTCAGACGGAGCCTGAATATTTAGAAAAGCTCTCACTGTTCAAACAGAGGGAAGTAGACCAGCGACTCGGGAACGTTCACCACGTCCTCCAGGCTGAAGTGATACTGACATCCAAACAGAGG
This sequence comes from Pseudochaenichthys georgianus, assembly GCF_902827115.2. Taxonomy (NCBI): domain Eukaryota; kingdom Metazoa; phylum Chordata; class Actinopteri; order Perciformes; family Channichthyidae; genus Pseudochaenichthys; species Pseudochaenichthys georgianus. The sequence continues at coordinate 614 of NW_027262439.1, forward strand.
GTAAGAACCTTTGGACTGGAAGGACACATTAAAGACTTCGTTACCAAACGCCAGAGAGTCGGACGCCTCCAGACGTTTCCTGTGGAGCAGAAACAGAGATGGTGTTACGTGTCGGTGTATGATCAGGTTCCTCCATCATCAGTCTGTGGACTTCAGCGCTGTTTCTTACACCAGCTCAAAGGCGTCTGGCGTTGTTCCGATGAAGAAGCCTCCGGGCTTCAGGCGCTCGCAGGCGTTCCTCAGCATCATGTCGGCCTTCTGCTCGCTCTCAAACGAGTAATGGTACACAAACTGACAGCTGCAGATGTCAAACATCAGCGCCTGGTCGTCCAGCTTCTCCGACAGAACCACCTATAGCAACAAGTCACAGAGTAAGGGTAATTTCCACTTTATGGACACAGCTGACTATCATAACAAACACATCCTGCAGTCTGACTATCATAGGTGCTGTGGTTCCACACAGGTGAGCTCATCTAGGTGCTGCGGTTCTACCTTGGTGAGCTCATCTAGGTGCTGCGGTTCTACCCTGGTGAGCAGATATAGGTGCTGCAGTTCTACCTTGGTGAGCAGATATAGGTGCTGCGGTTCTACCTTGGTGAGCTGATCTAGGTGCCGCGGTTCTACCTTGGTGAGCTGATCTAGGTGCTGCGGTTCTACCCTGGTGAGCTGATCTAGGTGCTGCGGTTCTACCCTGGTGAGCTCATCTAGGTGCTGCGGTTCTACCTTGGTGAGCAGATATAGGTGCTGCGGTTCTAACCCTGGTGAGCTCATCTAGGTGCTGCGGTTCTACCCTGGTGAGCTCATCTAGGTGCTGCGGTTCTACCCTGGTGAGCGGATCTAGGTGCTGCGGTTCTACCCTGGTGAGCTCATCTAGGTGCTGCGGTTCTACCTTGGTGAGCTCATCTAGGTGCTGCAGTTCTACCTTGGTGAGCTGATCTAGGTGCTGCGGTTCTACCCTGGTGAGCTGATCTAGGTGCTGCGGTTCTACCTTGGTGAGCTCATCTAGGTGCTGCGGTTCTAACCCTGGTGAGCTCATCTAGGTGCTGCGGTTCTACCCTGGTGAGCTCATCTAGGTGCTGCGGTTCTACCTTGGTGAGCTCATCTAGGTGCCGCGGTTCTACCCTGGTGAGCTCATCTAGGTGCTGCGGTTCTACCCTGGTGAGCTGATCTAGGTGCTGCGGTTCTACCCTGGTGAGCTGATCTAGGTGCTGCGGTTCTACCTTGGTGAGCTGATCTAGGTGCCGCGGTTCTACCCTGGTGAGCTGATCTAGGTGCCGCGGTTCTACCTTGGTGAGCTGATCTAGGTGCCGCGGTTCTACCCTGGTGAGCTGATCTAGGTGCTGCAGTTCTACCCTGGTGAGCTCATCTAGGTGCTGCGGTTCTACCCTGGTGAGCTGATCTAGGTGCTGCGGTTCTACCCTGGTGAGCTGATCTAGGTGCTGCGGTTCTACCCTGGTGAGCTGATCTAGGTGCTGCGGTTCTACCCTAGTGAGCTGATCTAGGTGCTGCGGTTCTACCCTGGTGAGCTGATCTAGGTGCTGCGGTTCTACCCTGGTGAGCTGATCTAGGTGCTGCGGTTCTACCTTGGTGAGCTGATCTAGGTGCCGCGGTTCTACCCTGGTGAGCTGATCTAGGTGCCGCGGTTCTACCTTGGTGAGCTGATCTAGGTGCCGCGGTTCTACCCTGGTGAGCTGATCTAGGTGCTGCAGTTCTACCCTGGTGAGCTCATCTAGGTGCTGCGGTTCTACCCTGGTGAGCTGATCTAGGTGCTGCGGTTCTACCCTGGTGAGCTGATCTAGGTGCTGCGGTTCTACCCTGGTGAGCTGATCTAGGTGCTGCGGTTCTACCCTGGTGAGCTGATCTAGGTGCTGCGGTTCTACCCTGGTGAGCTGATCTAGGTGCTGCGGTTCTACCCTGGTGAGCTGATCTAGGTGCTGCGGTTCTACCTTGGTGAGCTGATCTAGGTGCCGCGGTTCTACCCTGGTGAGCTGATCTAGGTGCTGCGGTTCTACCCCTAACCCGGGGAGAGCTGGAGAAACTTAACTTCAGCCATGAGTCAAACACATTATGGCCTCCTTGCTAAGTATTATCAGGGATGCAAACTCATCAGGTATGGAAAAGGTGACAAGGACCCGAGCCCACGGAATATCGGCTTTAAAGTGAGGAACAGAGGATGTTAGCCGTCAGAGCAACTCGAGCAGCAGGTAGTAAGAACAGAAACGCCAAAGAGTCACATCTAATAGAAATATATAAAAGCATTTATTTTAATTGTGCAGCAGTGAGTTTATCATTCTGGTAGTTGAGCATTTTGAAAATCTATTGCCAAGCCTCTGCCAGGCTGAGTCTTTCTATCTTTATGGCATCTGGTGTAAAGTAACTAAATTCATAAACTCAAGTACTATACTTGGGTCCAATTTTGAGATACTTGTACTTTATTTAAGTATTTCAATGTTTTGCTACTTTGTTCTTCTTCTCCTCTACAGTTCAGAGGTACACTGTGTACTTCTCCTCCACTACATGTATTAATACCTTTAGTTACTTTACAGATCTGGATGAATGATGTGAAATCTAATCAAGTGTTGAATCAGACTGTAGTTCCACCTGGAGTGAATCCACCAGCTACCCTGCAGTCTACAAAGTACTTCAGACTAGCTGCACCTTCACCAGCTACCCTGCAGTCTACAAAGTACTTCAGACTAGCTGCACCTCCACCAGCTACCCTGCAGTCTACAAAGTACTTCAGACTAGCTGCACCTTCATCAGCTACCCTGCAGTCTACAAAGTACTTCAGACTAGCTGCACCTTCACCAGCTACCCTACAGTCTACAAAGTACTTCAGACTAGCTGCACCTTCATCAGCTACCCTGCAGTCTACAAAGTACTTCAGACTAGCTGCACCTCCACCAGCTACCCTGCAGTCTACAAAGTACTTCAGACTAGCTGCACCTTCACCAGCTACCCTGCAGTCTACAAAGTACTTCAGACTAGCTGCACCTTCACCAGCTACCCTGCAGTCTACAAAGTACTTCAGACTAGCTGCACCTTCACCAGCTACCCTGCAGTCTACAAAGTACTTCAGACTAGCTGCACCTCCACCAGCTACCCTGCAGTCTACAAAGTACTTCAGACTAGCTGCACCTTCACCAGCTACCCTGCAGTCTACAAAGTACTTCAGACTAGCTGCACCTCCACCAGCTACCCTGCAGTCTACAAAGTACTTCAGACTAGCTGCACCTTCATCAGCTACCCTGCAGTCTACAAAGTACTTCAGACTAGCTGCACCTTCACCAGCTACCCTGCAGTCTACAAAGTACTTCAGACTAGCTGCACCTTCATCAGCTACCCTGCAGTCTACAAAGTACTTCAGACTAGCTGCACCTCCACCAGCTACCCTGCAGTCTACAAAGTACTTCAGACTAGCTGCACCTTCACCAGCTACCCTGCAGTCTACAAAGTACTTCAGACTAGCTGCACCTTCACCAGCTACCCTGCAGTCTACAAAGTACTTCAGACTAGCTGCACCGTCACCAGCTACCCTGCAGTCTACAAAGTACTTCAGACTAGCTGCACCTCCACCAGCTACCCTGCAGTCTACAAAGTACTTCAGACTAGCTGCACCTCCACCAGCTACCCTGCAGTCTACAAAGTACTTCAGACTAGCTGCACCTTCACCAGCTACCCTGCAGTCTACAAAGTACTTCAGACTAGCTGCACCTTCACCAGCTACCCTGCAGTCTACAAAGTACTTCAGACTAGCTGCACCTTCACCAGCTACCCTGCAGTCTACAAAGTACTTCAGACTAGCTGCACCTTCACCAGCTACCCTGCAGTCTACAAAGTACTTCAGACTAGCTGCACCTCCACCAGCTACCCTGCAGTCTACAAAGTACTTCAGACTAGCTGCACCTTCACCAGCTACCCTGCAGTCTACAAAGTACTTCAGACTAGCTGCACCTTCACCAGCTACCCTGCAGTCTACAAAGTACTTCAGACTAGCTGCACCTCCACCAGCTACCCTGCAGTCTACAAAGTACTTCAGACTAGCTGCACTTTCACCAGCTACCCCGCAGTCTACAAAGTACTTCAGACTAGCTGCACCTTCACCAGCTACCCCGCAGTCTACAAAGTACTTCAGACTAGCTGCACCTTCACCAGCTACCCTGCAGTCTACAAAGTACTTCAGACTAGCTGCACCTTCACCAGCTCTGAGAACACTTTCATGATCAATCATTATAAAACACATCATATATATTATTCTGAAATGGACCAATCTGCACAACGACTACTTTCACTGTCTTTACTATATTTAGATGAGAATACTTTCTACTTTTACTTGAGGAACATTTTGAATGCAGTACTTTTACTAACAGAGTATTCCTTCCTACACTCTGGTATTTCTACTTTTACTCAAGTACAAGACCTGAGTACTTCTACTTTTAATCAAGTACAAGATCTGAGTACTTCTACTTTTACTCAAGTATAAGATCTGAGTATTTCTGCTTTTAATCAAGTACAAGATCTGAGTACTTCTACTTTTACTCAAGTACAAGATATATACTTATACCACCTCCGTTTATCGCCTATGAAAAAAGAACTATTAGAAAACGAAGGCTAAAGCTAACGTTAGCAGATAGTGACAATGTATGCTAGCTCGCTCAACGATAATATTGCGACAGAAACACTTGTCAGTGCACATCCCGCTCTGCGCTCCGACAGGGAGCTCTGCTCTGAACGCCTGAGCGGCCCGTTCTAACAGCTGCTCACCAGCGGTCAGTCTGTGCCGCAGTGACTCCGGACCGCACAGTTAGTATTAACGAGCGCACCCTGAATGTGGCTGCTGAGGCTCGACCCTCCTCGCGGAGCAGAGCCGACGGGCAGGAGGGCTCGAGCACACGGCTCGCGCTGCATTGTAATATATAAAGAACACCATGCGTGTCATGACGGCACATAACGGCTCGCGGCCGCAGATTACTCCGGGTCCCCCCCCCCCCCCCCGTACCCCAAACATATTTGTATTGCAGATATACATGAATCGCCGAAAGGTGAGTGATTCTCAGGCCTGTACCTTGGTGCAGTCTGCACTGATGAACTGCGCGCTGTAGACCTTCTCGTTGGCGTAGCTCTTCTTCTTCATGTCTTCATAGCGACTCTTGCACTGATCCACAGAGACGGCTGCGATATCTGAGGATCAACATGATCGAATAATTGATGAAGACAGAGAGTCAGAAGGGGAAGAGCAGCCAATCAGAATGCAGCGGGACAGTTACCTGCACAGACCAGGTGATTGATTCCTCCTCTCCTCCACTTCAGCAGATCACCACCTTTCCCACAGCCAAGATCCAACACACTCACCTGCTGAGAGCCCGCCCCCCGCACCTGCTCCAGAACCTCACCTGTCAATCAAGCACACAGCCAATCAGCCGACTCACTGTGGTGGTCTGTTTCTAACCTCATTATCCATGAAGCGTAAGCTGCTAGAACTCTCTAGTCTATAAATAGATTAAAGGTGTGTTAATTGATGGCTTGAGTAGTTATTTAATTGAGTTACCAATCAGGATGCTCTTCAGCCAGTTGTTAAAATTCCTCATGAAGAAAATCCTGCTTCGACTCCGAGCCGCGAGACCGACTTCCTGCAAGCTGTTGTAGTGACGAGCCACTTTCACACTGTGATCAATCCCCTGCGGAGAGAGAACGGATCAATCCCCTGAAGAGAGAACGGATCAATCACCTGAGAGATAGGGCTGCACGATTTTGGGAGAAAAAAATCTAATTGCGATTTTTCTGACAAATATTGCGATTCGAATTGCGATATTTATTTTTAAGGGACCCAACGGAAGTTTATTGTAAAATGCGGTCATAACTCCGGCTGGGAAGGTCGCATCAACGTGCTCCCGTCTCCAGCAGCCGAGCTACGAGTGAAAGAACTAAACTTACACGAAACTCCCGTTGCTTTAAAGTCAAGCTTCAGTTTGAGGTTCACCCTGATGTCGAACACGTGATGTAGAACACGTGATGTAGAACACGTGATGTCGAACACGTGATGTCGAACACGTGATGTCGAACACGTGATGTCGAACACGTGATGTCGAACACGTGATGTCGAACACGTGATGTCGAACACGTGATGTAGAACACGTGATGTCGAACACGTGATGTAGAACACGTGATGTAGAACACGTGATGTAGAACACGTGATGTCGAACACGTGATGTATAACACGTGATGTCGAACACGTGATGTAGAACACGTGATGTCGAACACGTGATGTAGAACACGTGATGGCTTCACTGACTGACCCAGAAACCGTCTGGAAGCCATTTGGAGAGGAAAGGCACTTTCAGAGATACTTGGCAGCTGATTGGATCAATCTGTCTATCACTTGCTATCATGGGCCACTTCTGATTGGTTAACAATGGCTGGTACATGTGGAGCACAGCACTTCTGATTGGTGTGGATGACTGACACACAATAAAAAAATGTTAAAAAATAAAATAAAATTGTAAATGGATGTTTAAAAAAATCGCAGGCTTTGTGATTTGATAATCGCATCATTTCAAATCGCTGATCAATCACCTGATGAATAAAGAGTTTGTATCTACCAGCTTCTCATTGGATGATGCTTCTTCGTCTTCATGTTTCCTCTTCAGCCCCTCTCTCTCTCTCCCCTGTCTCTCTCGCACCTGTCTCTCTCGCCCCTCTCTCTCTCCCTCTCCCCCCTCTCTCTCTCGCACCTCTCTCTCTCCCTCTCCCCCCTCTCTCTCTCGCACCTCTTTCTCTCCCCCCTCTCTCTCTCGCACCCCTGTCTCTCCCCCCTCTCTCTCTCCCCCCTCTTTCTCTCTCCCCTGTCTCTCTCGCCCCTCTCTCTCTCTCACCCCTCTCTCTCTCGCACCTCTTTCTCTCCCCCCCTCTCTCTCGCACCCCTGTCTCTCCCCCCTCTCTCTCTCCCCCCTCTCTCTCTCCCCTGTCTCTCTCGCCCCTCTCTCTCTCCCCCCCTCTCTCTCTCGCACCTCTTTCTCTCCCCCCTCTCTCTCTCGCACCCCTGTCTCTCCCCCCTCTCGCTCTCCCCCTCTCTCTCTCTCCCATCTCTCTCTCCCCCCTCTCTCTCTCGCATCTCTCTCTCTCTCCCCCTCCCCCTCTCTCTCTCGCCCCTCTTTCTCTCCCCCCTCTCTCTCTCGCACCTTTTTCTCTCCCCCCCCTCTCTCTCGCCCCTCTCTCTCTCGCACCTCATTCTCTCGCCCCTCTTTCTCTCCCCCCTCTCTCTCTTGCACCTCTTTCTCTCCCCCCTCTCTCTCTCGCACCTCTTTCTCTCGCACCTCTCTCTCTTCCCCCTCTCTCTCGCCCCCCTCTCTCTCTCGCCCCCCTCTCTCGCCCCCCTCTCTCTCTCGCCCCCCTCTCTCTCTGGCCAGGTGTAGGTCCATGTTTCACTGAAACACAGAAACAGGAAGTGTCAGATTGGGAAAAAGCAGGTGAGTGTGATCTGTATACAGGTGAGAGCCATCCAGTGACGGCCCGTCCACACGGCGGCGTGCGTTGAAGCTTCAACGCTTCTGCCCATTCACTTTGAATGGGGTGACGTCAGGCTTCGCCGAACTGCATTGTGGGAGCAAAGTGTAGCTTTTCTCGCGGTGCTCGCTGCAAAAGTAGAGCAATGTTCAACTTTTGAAGCTTTGACGGAAGCGTCAGTCAATCGAATCATATGCCAATACAAGCTCTAGCCAATCAAACCGCTGCTTGTGAGTCTGGGGCGGGAGATTCAGGTGATTGGCTGTTGGTCTAGCTTCAGACACGCCCGCCGGCAAGCGACAACGCACGCCACTGCCCCTCTATGCAGGACCCGCCCCTTTTCTCTACGCCCCTTCTCTCTACGCAGACCCCGCCCCTTGTTCTATTATCATTCACATCACTTCATAATGTATCACATATCTCCTGATCTGAGTCAGCTGAGCCGTGTCTGGCCGTGCAGCACTCTCAGCGCCACAGACTGGATGAAGCATTATGTCAGCAACACGTTGAGGAGACTGAGTCAGAGGTGATGAGAGTCAGACGGTGTGTTAGACGGGCAGTGATATCATGAACCTGCTGATGGACGCATTCCAACACTTGTTCTGCTCCAGCTGTGTTCACCTTGCAGCTGCAGCTCTGAGGCTTTGATCCTGATCAAGTGTTTAAGTCATGTTTAAAGTAGGGCCGGGACTTTAACGCGTTAATTAAGATAAATGAATTACACAAAAATTAACGCGTACAATTTTTTAACGCATTTTAATCGCACTTTAATCGCACTTATTTTTGCACAGCGGAACGTTTCTCACTGGATGAGTTTCAGGCGTACCGATTATACTGGAGCACCAACTAACGTTCATGACTTCAGCGTGGGACTTCAAACAACAACAAACCACGGTGAACAATAGTCAAACATGAACGAACAAGCTGATGAGACCGCTTTGGTCGGCCCCGTGGATGGGACATTTTGTTTTAACAAACGGACGGATGGAAGCGTTGATAAGAGCACGGTGGTGTGCAAATTATGCCAAAAAGAATTTGCATATCACCGCAGCTCATCAAGCCTAAAGTATCACCTAAATGCAAAGCATGTAGCAGCTAGCGTGGACGTTAGCCCGACTCCGAGTGCAAGGAACCACACCCTGACCCAACCCACACTCAACCAGATGACTGGTTTCAGGGCCAGGATAAGTAAGTCCACGTCTGAGAGAATAACCAGCTCACTGGCTCACTGGATTGTCACTGGGCTCGACATTAAGGACTGCCCGATGGCCCGGGGCCATCTAGTATTTAGCCCGGGCAATGAAGCCTCACCTGCTGGTTGCCCGATCGGGCAATCTATTATGCCAGTATCATGCAGCTCGCGGATCTAGTAATGAGTGACCCGACAGTAAAACTAAACATATCTATAACTAGTTACAGTAGTTTGAGAGGTAATTAAAATAACTAGGTGTGATAACCTGAAGTGTGTGTTTTGTTCCGCTCACCGCTGCATGTGATCATGCAGAGCTGCGTGTCGAGTCTCGACTCGTCAGCAGCAGCTGATCTCTTTCTCTCCCGTCAGATTAGACTTCACTCGCGTTTATGTCCACATCGATCAGATCCAGCTAGTTCTAGCTAATGATAGACTACCTGCTTATTAAAAGACAACTACACAACAAGTGTCGCTGTGCAACTGGATGAGGCCACAAAGTATAGCGTAGCATTATGCATTTGTTTACATGCCCACCGGAACCCCGAGGCATTACCAACAGATCAACGCACAATCAACCCATCCAGGACATCTTTTTCTCCACATTAAGTGTTAGACATTAGAGTTGACTCTTCTTGTCTGTCACATAAGTGGCGCAACTGAAGCGGTATTGCTCTAAAAGGGAAATTATTTTGACCGAAGATATTTAGATTTGCCGGCTAACGGGAACTCTGACGTGTGCTTCGCGGATGCGCTCGGCTCCTCTCGACTGCTGCTCGGGTCTGCTCGGTCAGCTTCCGGATGAGGAGGCATTCGTTCGACCAAACCCTTCGTGCCATTTCGTCCGCATGCATTTTTCAGGGCAATCTCTATTGGGCTCAGGGCCATCTGTATTAGCTTAGATGGCCCTGTGCTTAAAAATGCAATTTTTAAAAATGCGATTAAAAATGCGATTAATTAATTACAAAGCCTCTAATTAATTAGATTAATTTTTGTAATCGAGTCCCGGCTCTAGTTTAAAGTTTAACTTCTTCATATGTCTAATATTAGAGTTCACTTTTCATTCAGGAAGTATGACGCTGCGCTGTCAGTGCGCTTCTCCATGTTTGTGATTGGTCAAATGTTGCTAGCCCCGCCCCTTTCATGTGAACCTAACTAGATAGGGCAAAGCTGGCTTGAGTTACCGATAGGGATGTCCCAATCACCTTTTTTTGCTCCCGATCCGATTCCGATCATTTGATTTTGACAATCTGCTGATACCGATTTTCCCCGATCCGATCTTTATGCAATGCATTAAGAGAAACAAAAGGTAACAGATAACGGCTGGTCATCCAACGAAATGAATTCAGCTATCTTGGCTGTTATTTGTTTGGCCTTGTCACTGTTCTGGGGCAGTTTCTCTTTCCTTTTGAAAGTCTCTGAAAGTGTCGGTTGTTTCCGTGCCGTTACCCGAGTGGCCGCTGTGTACTCGCCGTGTTGTTGTTGGTGTTTGTTTCTCAGGTGGCGTGTTAGATTGGTCGTGTTGAACGTAGCTCTGTTCTTTCCCCCACGCGGAACCTCCGCCTTACAAACATTGCATCTGGCTGTTACTCTGCCTTCGCTTTCAATTTTATAATACTTCCAAACTCCTGACATGTTCTCTGTCCCGACTCCCGAGTCACCAGCTGGACGTAGCCTCTCGTTAGCTTACTGCTACTATTAGACACTGCGCCCACTCTGTTGCTTAGAGAGAAATAAGCACTATGAAAGCAAGCCCAAAAGAAGCAACACATACATGATGTTGTGTCATTTTAAACCAAAACTAAGGCCTCAGGATGACTTTAAGACGTGAACATGGTCATTTTTGTTTTGTAACATTAAAAAAAAAATGTTTTAAATAATAATTTTAAAAAAGAAAAAATCCGATCCCCGATTTTTTCCTCCCGATTCCGATCTTTTGAAAATCACGTGATCGGCTCCGATCCCCGATCACGTGATCGGATCATCTCTAGTTACCGAGTTGATAACCAGCATTAGTGATGGCAAAATGAAGCGTCAAACCACTTGGACAATTGTGTCGGAAATAGGTTCATTTCTCGAAGCTTCAGTTACAGCGACCTCTCCTGGCGAAGTGCAAGGCTGCAGTGGGTTTAACGTATCTTTGCCTTGAAAAATATTCTATGCACACACACTAAGACTGAATATCATGTTCTATTTGCAATTAAAGATTGATAATTGTGTGTATTGGGTTATTGAGAAGAGACTAGAGAGTGCTGGACATGTTTTTGGGAGGAGAGGGCCTTTTATCAGTTATTAAAGTATTAAAGTTGAAAAGCAATGATTAAAAGTTCATCCGTTCCGGGCTTTGAACCAGCTGCGCGGAGGACATTGCCGCATCCTGGCCGCCGGCTCGACCCACTGGGCTATCTATTCCTTAAGTTGAATTGTTTTTATATTACTCATAAATAATAATAATTGTCTTTTTGTTCACAACTTCTCCACATTTCGAAGTGTTTCCCAGAATGACCCATCTTTCTTCCTGGCTTGCTCTATAATGATACTACAATTCAAATTCACCTCTTACTTCTCTTTTTAACCTCTCCCTCAGCACGAACACAATTCCAAAAGTATGGAAGTCTGCTTATGTCTTGCCTTTACTGAAAGGAGGGGAGGCAACTATTTTAAATAACTATAGGCCAATCTCTAAATTGTCAGTTCTGGCTAAGGTGCTCGAACGCTTAGTGAGTGAATAAGTAAAGGAGTTTTTATGTATAAATGATATCCTGTCTAAACATCAGTCAGGATTCAGAAAGAAACACAGTGCGCAAGCTGTTTTTAACACTATTCAGACTCAGCTCTCTGAACTAAAGCTTCTTTTAAATGTTGAGAAAACCAAGGTAATGCTCTTTCTAAAGCTAAAAAGACTCCAGAGCCTGTTTTAGATATTGTAACTACGCAAGGAACAAAACTTGAAGTTGTTGCCTGTTACAAATACCTGGGTATCTGGCTTGATGATTGTCTCTCTTTTAAACTTCATGTCAATAACCTGCTAAAAAAACTGAGGGTTAGGCTAGGTTCTTTTTCAGAAACAAGTCCTGTTTCTCGCTTGAGGCCAGGAAAAGGCTAGTCACTGTGACCTTTTTACCTGTGCTGGACTCTGGGGATCTGGTCTATATGAATGCACCTGCCAATTACCTGAGCAAATTGGATGCTGCGTATCACAGTGCTCTGAGATTTGTCACAAATTGTAAAGCGCTTACAATTCACTGTACACTGTATACCAAGGCAGGTTTACCATCTCTCTCTGTACGGAGGCTCAGTCACTGGTACACTTTTATCTATAAAGCTTTGTTGGGTAAACTCCCGTATTCTATCTGCTCGCTGATAACACAGAGAGTTGCAAGCAGCTATTGTCTGAGGTCACATGATGTGGTCTTGTTGGATGTGCCAAGAGCAAGGACTGTCTGAGGTGAGACAGCTTTTATGTGCGCAGCTCCACTTGCTTGGAACAATCTTCAGCTAGAATTGAAACTGAGCATCTCATTCCTCTGCATGTTTTTAAAGCTAGGGTAAATGAAATGCTTGCCGATACAATGGGCACTTGTAAATGTCTATAACTATGTATCCTGTAAATATAATGTCCTTTATTGTTTTATGTTTCATGTGGAACCTATATGCTGCAGGTCTCCCTTGAAAAAGAGATCTATGATCTCAATGGGACCAATCTGGTTAAATAAAGGTTTGAAATGAAATGAAATGAAAAATGATACTACAATTCAAATGCAATGCCAACAACAACTCAACAGCAACAACGCAAACTACGACAACAACCCACACATTGCGCATTGTTTAGAGCGGTCATAAAGTGTTGAAGCGCTCAAGTTTGAAACTGTTCCAACCGGTCAGAATCGAGACGAGGCAGTGCATTGAATCGCGTGATTGGACCGCGAAGCAGTAGTGATTCATTCAGGAAATGAAGCAGTTGCTGCTTCGGACGTCACATTTCACGTGATTTGAAGCAAGCTTCGAAGCATGCTTCTATGGAATAGGAAGTCCAGGGTTGAAGCTCCGTTCGAAGCTTCAGTGTCAAACTGCCATCACTAACCAGCGTCGTAGGACCACTTAGCGAAAGCGCGTTTGTTTTGGATTAGGTAAACCGGGTAACCAGGGGCGGATCTACCGGGGTGGCAACTGCCACCCTAAACAATAGCCTTGCCACCCCAGTTGGCAGCTTTGTTTTGAAAGAAAAGTTATGGCTCATCGGACATTTATGAGAGAAAGTCTCTGATGTCCGAGTGCAAGTGAATGCAGCACAAGACGCAAGTCTTGTAACCCCTCCTCCGGCCCTGGCGTGAGCCTGGAAATTTGATTGGCGGCGATTTCATTTGAACGGGGGGACGGTATGAGGTTAGGGAGGTATTTGCGGACTACAATGACAGAGAAGAGCCTCTCAGTGTGGCTGCACTCAGCATTTAATAAAAACGCACTAAAGCTTTAGATCTTGATGAGGCGTGTTTCTGAACAACATGGTAATCGCCACATTCAGCTGTTATAGGCATGCCAACTTGATGCTCTGCTCACGGATGACTCGATGAGCATAAAAAACTGTTAAGATAATGACCTTGTATGTGTATAATATTTTTCTTCTTTGAGGGGGTCTGCCCCCAAAAAACAGTTTTAAGTCCCGAGGAAGTCAAATAAGACGGTGTGTAAAACTACACTGCCCAGCCAAAAGAAAGTAACCACTTTGATTTAACTAGGCCAGGAGGGAAGGACTTTCCACTGGATCATAACTGCAGCGATGTATATGTTTTAGCTGAATACACGTTTTGTAACCCTAACTGATGCAGTTAGTCAACAATGTGTGTTCTTTCTGATGTAAAGTCAAGGTTGTAACTGTTTGCAGTAAAGTCGTGGGGCATTGAACTGTTCCTTTGAAACTTTTGATTCTTTTGATTTATGATAGTAATTACTTGTCTTTCAAATTTGAAGGAGGGTGAGCAAGCATCTTGAGGAACATTCATCATTAACTCCTCCAAAGAATATATAGTTTATTCAATAATAAATGAATATGTGAATCATAACAGTGATTGACAGCTGATAGGAATAATATGATTGTTAATAGTTTCATATTCATTCAGACAAACATCGATGAGACAGTTAATTAATGTACTTATTGCAGCAGTCTGCATAGATTGGTACTCCTGCTGGTCTAAGAGTGAAACAAACTCATTCAGTTAAAATTCATTAAATTATGTCTGCCACCTTATATATTTATATGTAAAGCTTTACTGATGTGCCACAATAATGTCACCTAAGATAAGATATAAAAAATACAATAAACACAATAAACACAGCAGCAAAACTGTACATGTACTGTAATGTTGTTGAGTTAAAATATTAATATTGTGGCTTTCCAAGTTAACATTGATTGATATGACTGCGATTAAATCAGCATATGCTTCTACCAGGGGACGCCACCCCTCAAAATCTCTGGCCACCCCGTGAATATTTGTCTAGATCCGCCCCTGCGGGTAACTCAAACATATCCAGGTTATGTTGAACCGGCTTCGTAGTACAGGCCTCTGCTCTCAACAGCAGAGGAAACTCACACACAGCCTCCACTAAACAAGATACACCTAAAACTAAGCTAAGCTAATCGCTGTGGAGACATGCAGAGCTGCTGTTAGCAGTTAGCAGCTAACAGGCTAACAACAGTTAGCAGCTAACAGGCTAACAACAGTTAGGAGCTAACGGGCCAACAACAACAGTTTAGTGATACGCTGGTTTTTAATGAGAACCGGAGCCTGTCTCCGACGGAGCACCCGCAGATACAGGCTCAGATAACGGGGGGGGGGTATTATATAATATAAGATTTACAGTTAAAAACAATAGACTCACCAGCTCTGCAGACAGGGCGCGTGCACTCTGAGCAGCTTCCGGTGTCTACGTCATATCTCCGCGACAGAGCTTCAGCTTTTTTTTCTTCTCCGGCCCAATCCCAAACCACTCCCTCAACCCAAGCCCACAGGAAGTGCGCCGGAGTCTGATGAGAATATTCTTTGTGGCCAAACGGCGGTACTACACTTCCGTTAGGTTGCTGGGCCCGGAAACACTTTTTCCATTGACTTACATGGGGAAAGAGTGGTCTGTAACGCGTTGGATACTTTAAACTAAATAAACTACCCAGTATGAACACGCGTATAGCCCTTATTAAAAACATTCGTTCCTCAAGTTGTAAAATGTGCTAATAACGTTATTCTGAGAGTTATTTCCCTCGACATTATGAACGCGCATCTAACCCACGGGGCCGCGCCGCCCGGCACGTTCACGTTACGTGTTCAGCACGACATGCGTTTCTCTTTACCCATGGACGCACAATAACAACGGACCATATGGCCTTACTGCCACGGAGCTGTCAGAATGGATATATTGCACATGTTTGCTGGAATTCATCATTTGTAAAATATCATACTACATGGGCTGTATGATTACATCTTGTATTAAATAAAGTTAATATTACCGACGCAGATTAACGTCCCTGTAGCTTCTTGTTGCACTAAGAAGCTTAGTGCACTGTGTGTATATATATATACCTGTATATATATATATATACATGTATATATATATATACACACAGTGCACTAAGAAGCTTATTGCACTGTGTGTATATATATATACATGTATATATATATA
The DNA here is from genome assembly GCF_902827115.2 of Pseudochaenichthys georgianus. Lineage (NCBI taxonomy): Eukaryota > Metazoa > Chordata > Actinopteri > Perciformes > Channichthyidae > Pseudochaenichthys > Pseudochaenichthys georgianus. Next base: position 15,981 of record NW_027262439.1, read on the forward strand.
TACATGTATATATATATACACACAGTGCACTAAGAAGCTTATTGCACTGTGTGTATATATATATACCTGTATATATATATATACATGTATATATATATATACACACAGTGCACTAAGAAGCTTATTGCACTGTGTGTATATATATATACCTGTGTGTATATATATATACATGTATATATATATATACACACAGTGCACTAAGAAGCTTATTGCACTGTGTGTATATACAGTGCAATACTTATTTCATGCTAAATGAAGCTCTGTTGGATATCACTAGATCCTGTTACAGAATATAAGTACATAACAATTGATGTGTACATTAGCATAATTACTAGCTAGCCGTTGTTAATACAGCACAGACCGCTGTCAAGGACTATGATGAAGGTTGCTAAGGAGGATCCAGAAAGAGAAAGGAAAAGAGGTTAAAAGACGGAGCGCTGGACGTCAGATAAATCACCAGAAGAAGGAAGACAGGAAGTAAACACTAACAGGACACGGAGTGGGCTCTGTAGTTTGTTTAGTATGTGGCCGTGTGCAGGCCCGGCTCCAGAACATCATGACTCAGGGTGCCTCTGAGGTCACAGGGGGCGCAGCAGTAGCAGGTTTACATGAGCAATAGTGGCCGGCAACAGCAATGAGAAATAGCATTGATGGTCCCAGTGAACAGATGATGGCCTTTGTTATGTTTTGAAACCAAGCAAGTGAGAACATTTCAAGTGAGTTAAAAGTGCAATCCTGAAATATCTCATATCGTCCAAAGTGGACTGTGGCAAAGAAAAGCACAAAAGCTTCAAAGCTACTGATAAAACAAAAGAGAACATATTGGTAACAAGGCAAATGTTATTTAAACCAGCTCATGGTTTGAAATGGCAAACATTGAAAAATCAAAAGTATTATTAAAACCATGTACTACACATCACCTTGGTCCCATCATGTACTCTGGGAAGAGAACATGTACTGTGCTTGAAAACTGGATCACATCATCATCATGTGAGGTGACTTTGTGACCTGGAGAACATTTCAGCTGCAACATCAGCTGTTGATCAGCTTGGGATATGAGATCTTTCTGTAGCCATTCGTGGTGAAGGCATCTGTGCTGTTGTGTGCATTATGTTTGACCAACATTTCTACAGGCAGGCAGAGAATGGATCTATTTCCACATGAATATTCCATTGTCTATTTGTATACCACGAGCTGCACAATGACCGCCTCACCCCACTGTGCAGGCGGTACTTGTTTAGATCCACCTGGGCAGGCTCTGTTTGCCGTGGTATCCTGGCACTGGGACCGCAGAGGGGCCGCAGAGGGGCCGCAGAGGGGCCGCAGAGGGGCCGCAGAGGGGCTGCAGAGGGGCCGCAGAGGGGCCGCAGAGGGGCCGCAGAGGGGCCGCAGAGGGGCTGCAGAGGGGCCGCAGAGGGGCCGCAGAGGGGGCGCAGAGGGGCCGCAGAGGGGCCTTAGAGGGGGGGGCCTTAGAGGGGCCGTAGAGGGGCCTTAGAGGGGCCGCAGAGGGGCCGCAGAGGGGCTGCAGAGGGGCTGCAGAGGGGCCGCAGAGGGGGGGCCGCAGAGGGGCCGCAGAGGGGCCGCAGAGGGGCCGCAGAGGGGGGGCCGCAGAGGGGCCGTAGAGGGGCCGCAGAGGGGCCGCAGAGGGGCTGCAGAGGGGCCGCAGAGGGGCCGCAGAGGGGCCGCAGAGGGGCTGCAGAGGGGCCGCAGAGGGGCCGCAGAGGGGCCGCAGAGGGGCAGCGTAGTTTCGGCGACGAAGACTGCTGCTCCGGGGGCGGCGAGTCAGGCGGGAGTAAGCTCGTGTCCACAGCGGAGGGTCACGTGATGGCCCATCCGACCCGTTGCTCCGGCCTGCAGTAGACGCGGTAGACGCGGTAGACGCGGTGTTGCTGGCGTTTAGTGACGGCTGCTTTAATGTTCGTATCGATGATTATCCACAGATCAGACGTGTGTCACTGCTGTGGAAGCACTTTGGAAATGATGCACGCGCAGCGGAGCAGGTCACGCGCACCTCACACCATTTCTTGTTTGTATTTTTCGCTCCGTTCTCTTTTTTGAATAGAGGGTGCATAACATTCAACTGCCCCGAAGATCCCGACGCGAAGCCTGAAGGGTAAACACCAGCTTTACTAATCTACCCGCACAAGTTGTCTCGGTGTCGGAATGTCTCGCTATGTAGTACATTCTTAAAAAACAAAACACCATTTCATTTCGGGTTGAAATGTGTGGTAACTGCGTTACTGGGCATTGTGGGTAATATATTACCCACATTTCATTAGTAATGCGTTACATTACTTCGTTACAGCAACAAGTAATATATTACTGTAATTCCGTTACTTTTGTAACGTGTTACACCCAACACTGTGAGGTCATCATGAGGTCGCTAACATCGCAGTTTATCAGTGGATGTTTGCAGGAACTACTTGTACACAGCGTGTTTCCTGAGGACACACACAGCGTGACTCCGGTCAGGCAGAGACCGGTCTCAAGTCAGCACCGCTGCAGACTCGCTGTGTGAGGGCTCGATAGCCCACTCCCCCTCCACTCCCCTCCACACTCGTTGCTTTGGAACAGCCCTTAATGTGGCGGAGGGGTAGGGTGTAGGGGGCGGTTTGGGAATGGGCCTACTTCTTCCTCTTCTCTCTTCTTCTCCTTTAATGGCGGATCGCAAACAGCTTTTGGTGCATACTGCCTCCTACGGTACATGAGTGTGTATCATCACACTCATGTACCGTGAGTACTGTGGATTTGGTTACTAGTGGATTTTTTCTATCCACTAGTAACCTTGGTTACTAGTGTTGTTATGTTATTTGTTGTTATGCATTTAGGAAAAACAGATAACAAACCATCACAAAAAGTGATTTCCCAGCTCAGGCATCAAATATACGCTTTTTATTACATGTGTTATTTGTCGTGTGCCATGCGTTGTGCATCCCTGTTACAAATACTCATCAAGCAGAAAGTAAAGAAAGTCACATTTACATGAAATACTAGTTTTGATCGTATTATTTTAATAGATAATAATATAGTAACAGGGTTGAATGGCTACATTACTTTTGATTGTAGATCATGACATAAATGTGACAAATAAATACTCAGGACAACAGAAATGTTGTTTGATAATATGTTATATACATGGTTAGGGTGAACCCACGGTGTCATGTGACACAGTGATATGTTATATACATGGTTAGGGTGAACCCACGGTGTCATGTGACACATGCGCGCATGTTGAGGGACACACCTTCAGTGTCAAATTATTGTTATTTAAAATGTGTTTGTGATTTAACAAATTAATTGTACCATTACAAGAGACTTATATCAATAGAATAAAACCAACAGAAGTAAATAAAATCCCTATTTTAAATGTTATATTTGACGCAAGTTGGTCACCAAGAAGCTGGGACAAGAGAAAAGGGCCATTTTAGAGGCATTTGATCATTTAAATAATATTTTGAAACCACTTTTTCTACAACTTCATATGCATCTTGTCTCAAGACAAGTATATGTAACACAACAAGTGCATGTTTTAGCTTGGGACATGAACAGTCCTCCAATTCTGGAATGACTCATGCACTTATTGATTGTGTCCGTGTGTGTATTCATGTTGTCGTCCTCAAACACACCACGCCCTGGTCACCCCGTGTCACCAGCCTGTCCCTTTTGAGTTCCTGCCTGTCAGCAGCAGCAGCAGCAAACACATGTGTGTGCACTTACTTACTGCTTTACACGTTTTACATTTTTACTTGAGATAAACCCGATTATACTGCAATAAGACTCCACGGCCATTTTCAGATCAAGACCTGTGCTGGCACCATCAGGACAGGAGCAAGAATACTTTACTGATGGCGCATTTCCACTACAGCCCAGAGCGCGGTTTAAGCCTGCCGTGCCAAACCCGTCCAGTCTTTTGGTTGCGTTTCCACTCGGCGTAGTTCCGGCCAGCGGGTACTTTTTCACAGTTTTCTGGCTCTCCAAAATCCATTATAATAATAATAATAATAATAATAATGGGTTCCATTTATAAAGCACTTCATATTTGAATTCAAATCCCGAAGTGCTACAAGTAGTGAGCATGAACAGTATAAATAAACATTACCCAACACGGTAGAATTAATAAAAAAAAACAATACAAAAGTAAAAAAATAAATAAAAGGGTGATAAAAAGGTCTCGGCAAAGGCTCCTTTGAAGAGATGGGTTTTGAGGCCTTTTTTAAAAGCCTCCACGGTCTGTGGTGTCTCATGTGGTCGGGGAGAGCGTTCCACAGGCTGGGAGCAGAAGGCCCGGTCTCTACTAGAGAGAGAATCGCTGGCAACTACAACGAGATGAACACATCTGACCGTGGTTTAATTGTAATGGTTTCTAAATGATGCCGAAGTAACAACACACTGATACCGGTTAGTAAACACCGTGAGTTAACGCTTTGAGTCTGCAGACAGACGGCAGAGAAACAGCTTTACAATGCGTGTTGTCTAAATGGAGCTCGGCTAAGCTAACGCAGTATATGCTCCGACCGTCCACTCTCACAGCAACGGCCTGCAGACAGAAACCAGCGACTGTGTTCTCCATGACGCAGGCAGTCTGTGGTTTGCACTGGTTTCACTTCTGTCTGGTTTCTGAACACGAGGAGCTGTGAGCTCTGAGGGCTAACGGCTAACGGCTGGGTTGGTTTTGTGTTTGGCATTGAAGATGACGTCATGCCCCCGCCTACACTGCGTTACCATAGTTACTGCCCCAGTTCCTAAACTGTAATGGAAACGCAGCTTAAAGTGAGCCTGGCCTACCAAGACCTAACTATACCGTACTAAGCCGTGCGAGGCCCTGCAGTGGAAAAGCGCCGTAAGATGATACAATTAAGACCCAAGACATAACACAGCCTGCATTCTTCTCCGATGTCTCTCCAGCTTTCTTCCGAACTCAAAGGACACATCCTCAGAAGACACTAATGTGATCGAAGAGTCCAATGCTTACATTATACCACATCTCAAACTAATGGCCCACGCACGTTTTCCATATGGCCTTAACTTTAGGGGTTCCACTTCTCACCCTCACTGCTGGAAGGAAAGGCCATGAAGAAGGGTGACTTTAGGGGCTCCACCTCTCCCCCTCACTGCTGGAAGGAAAGGCCATGAAGAAGGGTGACTTTAGGGGCTCCACCTCTCCCCCTCACTGCTGGAAGGAAAGGCCATGAAGAAGGGTGACTTTAGGGGCTCCACCTCTCCCCCTCACTGCTGGAAGGAAAGGCCATGAAGAAGGATTTTTAATGCAAGCAAGCATTATTTGCAATTAAGTTTCCCAGTTTACAGCTTTTTAAAAATGCTTTATACACCTGCAGCTTGCAGCTTGAAATATTAAGAACCGTTTTGAACCAACTTAGAGTTACGTATTTTTCCATTTACTTTAGACTTGTCTCAACCTGGTAAACTTTGCCATGCGCTCTCTCCACAGAGGTTCATTTCCTCCCCTCTCAATTACGTTTCCTAATAAACTCCCAGAGGACTTATTATTCATGTCATATTTACTGAAAACATTAATGAGGAAGGGTTTGAATTTTTAATGTCTCTAAATGAGTTATCAGGAGACTAGTCAGAAGGGATTCCTCACTGTGACCACTGTTTGCAGAAGCTGAACAACAACAACAACAACAACATTTGCATTAAATATTTAGCAAAAGACCCCTGACAAATGTCCCAAATATAGTAACCAGTAACTCTAAACTTTTCAAAAGTTGTTGGCACAAGTCAAGTGAACTACTCAAACATTTAATATGGGAGGAACAATATTTGTTTTGTATTTTAATACATAATTAAATTGATTTAGGGAGTTTCCTTTGAGAAAATATCCCTTGTCTATTAGAGGGAACAAAGCAGTAAACAAATATTCATACAAGTCCAACTTTTATCACTACCGGTTTTCAATCTGTAAAAATAAGACCGGCGAGACCTAAACTCGACGTTGATTTATGGCCAAATCCTCAAAAGTGCAGACAGTCTATTTAATTCTGTGCGAAGTTGTGTTCTTTTCACATGAACACATGTGGTCATGGCTGTGGTGCGGGTGATGAGGTCAGAGGACTTGGTGATGAGGTCAGAGGACTTGGTGATGAGGTCAGAGGACTTGGTGATGAGGTCAGAGGACTTGGTGATGAGGTCAGAGGACTTGGTGATGAGGTCAGAGGACTTGGTGATGAGGTCAGAGGATGGAGGTGATGAGGTCAGAGGACTTGGTGATGAGGTCAGAGGACTTGGTGATGAGGTCAGAGGATGGAGGTGATGAGGTCAGAGGACTTGGTGATGAGGTCAGAGGATGGAGGTGATGAGGTCAGAGGACTTGGTGATGAGGTCAGAGGACTTGGTGATGAGGTCAGAGGACTTGGTGATGAGGTCAGAGGATGGGGGTGATGAGGTCAGAGGACTTGGTGATGAGGTCAGAGGACTTGGTGATGAGGTCAGAGGATGGGGGTGATGAGGTCAGAGGATGGGGGTGATGAGGTCAGAGGACTTGGTGATGAGGTCAGAGGACTTGGTAATGAGGTCAGAGGATGGGGGTGATGAGGTCAGAGGACTTGGTGATGAGGTCAGAGGACTTGGTGATGAGGTCAGAGGATGGAGGTGATGAGGTCAGAGGATGGAGGTGATGAGGTCAGAGGACTTGGTGATGAGGTCAGAGGATGGAGGTGATGAGGTCAGAGGACTTGGTGATGAGGTCAGAGGACTTGGTGATGAGGTCAGAGGATGGAGGTGATGAGGTCAGAGGTGATGAGGTCAGAGAACTTGGTGATGAGGTCAGAGGACTTGGTGATGAGGTCAGAGGATGGGGGTGATGAGGTCTGAGGATGGAGGTGATGAGGTCAGATTACTTGGTGATGAGGTCAGAGGACTTGGTGATGAGGTCAGAGGACTTGGTGATGGGGTCAGAGGACTTGGTGATGAGGTCAGAGGACTTGGTGATGAGGTCAGAGGACTTGGTGATGAGGTCAGAGGATGGAGGTGATGAGGTCTGAGGATGGAGGTGATGAGGTCAGATTACTTGGTGATGAGGTCAGAGGACTTGGTGATGAGGTCAGAGGACTTGGTGATGAGGTCAGAGGACTTGGTGATGGGGTCAGAGGACTTGGTGATGAGGTCAGAGGACTTGGTGATGAGGTCAGAGGACTTGGTGATGAGGTCAGAGGATGGAGGTGATGAGGTCTGAGGATGGAGGTGATGAGGTCAGATTACTTGGTGATGAGGTCAGAGGACTTGGTGATGAGGTCAGAGGACTTGGTGATGAGGTCAGAGGACTTGGTGATGAGGTCAGAGGATGGAGGTGATGAGGTCAGAGGATGGAGGTGATGAGGTCTGAGGATGGAGGTGATGAGGTCAGAGGACTTGGTGATGAGGTCAGAGGACTTGGTGATGAGGTCAGAGGATGGAGGTGATGAGGTCAGAGGATGGAGGTGATGTGGTCTGAGGATGGAGGTGATGAGGTCAGAGGACTTGGTGATGAGGTCAGAGGATGTTACAGTGCAGTCTAAGATATGAATAGTTCAATTAAAAGCAGCGACAAAAAGAAAAGTCTTCTTGCTGGATTTGAAAGTAGTCAGAGTTGCAGCGGACCTGCAGGTTTCTGGGAGTTTGTTCCAGATGTTTGGAGCATAATAACTGAACGCTGCTTCTCCATGTTTAGTTCTGACTCTGGGGACAGAAAGCTGACCAGTCCCTGAAGACCTGAGAGATCTGTCTCTGGGGACAGGAAGCTGACCAGTCCCTGAAGACCTGAGAGATCTGTCTCTGGGGACAGGAAGCTGACCAGTCCCTGAAGACCTGAGAGATCTGTCTCTGGGGACAGGAAGCTGACCAGTCCCTGAAGACCTGAGAGATCTGTCTCTGGGGACAGGAAGCTGACCAGTCCCTGAAGACCTGAGAGATCTGTCTCTGGGGACAGGAAGCTGACCAGTCCCTGAAGACCTGAGAGATCTGTCTCTGGGGACAGGAAGCTGACCAGTCCCTGAAGACCTGAGAGATCTGTCTCTGGGGACAGGAAGCTGACCAGTCCCTGAAGACCTGAGAGATCTGACTCTGGGGACAGGAAGCTGACCAGTCCCTGAAGACCTGAGAGATCTGTCTCTGGGGACAGGAAGCTGACCAGTCCCTGAAGACCTGAGAGATCTGTCTCTGGGGACAGGAAGCTGACCAGTCCCTGAAGACCTGAGAGATCTGTCTCTGGGGACAGAAAGCTGACCAGTCCCTGAAGACCTGAGAGATCTGTCTCTGGGGACAGGAAGCTGACCAGTCCCTGAAGACCTGAGAGATCTGTCTCTGGGGACAGGAAGCGGACCAGTCCCTGAAGACCTGAGAGATCGGTCTTTAGTTATGGCTTTTTTAAGGGGTGGTCTTTAGTTATGGCTTTGTGAAGGGGTGGTCTTTAGTTATGGCTTTGTGAAGGGGTGGTCTTTAGGTATGGCTTTGTGAAGGGGTGGTCTTTAGTCATGGCTTTGTGAAGGGGTGGTCTTTAGCCATGGCTTTGTGAAGGGGTGGTCTTTAGTCATGGCTTTGTGAAGGGGTGGTCTTTAGGTATGGCTTTGTGAAGGGGTGGTCTTTAGTCATGGCTTTGTGAAGGGGTGGTCTTTAGTCATGGCTTTGTGAAGGGGTGGTCTTTAGTTATGGGAGGAGTGCCCCTTGCACAGTTGGACCTGTCAGTGACTGACGTGTCATTGGAGCTTCCTTAGTTGCTCATGCTGGAGAGATTCTGATAGTGAAACACGGAGCAAAGTTTTGTTAGGGTGAGTGAAGCAGGCAGGACCCAAATGCAGAATAAACTGAAAAAGATACCTTGATTTAAAGGAACAAAACAGAACACTAACACGAGAACACAGTCAAAGACAAACAATGAACCACCTATGGCAGACAGAAAAACCAGAACTTAAATACACACCAGACTAATCACACAAACAAGACACAGGTAAGGAGGGAGGAGAACACACAGGGGCACCAGGTGAACACAATCGGGTAATCAGGTAGGAGGGAACACAGACAGAAAGCATCAGGCAAGACAGGGGGTGAAGACTTTTCAAAATAAAACATGAAACCAAAGACAGAGAAATACAAGACAAAACACATTACAGATCGTGACAAGTTTGGTCTCTGTTACTTCAGAACATTGAAAAGTTCATGAAGCTAACCATACTCTTATGTCAACAACACAATTCACACAAGCCTCATCTACATCTAAGAACAAGTCCAAAGAGCATTAAGGTAAAGAAAATAAAAATGCCGGGATTATACGAGCAAACAATCCAATTACGTTGGAAATTAAAACTTCGACAAAGAAATTGCATAATAGAGAGGAGGGAAATGTTTGGGAGTCCACATGGGAGTAACTAAACAATAAAATGTTACTACTTGTTTAATAAACTCCTTATAGATTTTGTATTATATGAAAATAACTTAAAATGTTGCCTTAACTTTCTATTACTTGCTTTTTGTTTCATTATCTTGCTGAATTTTGCCAAAGCATCAAAACACAAATGTATATTTGGCCAATAAACAATAGCAGTAATATGAAAACATGAGTTATAAACAGAATATCCTAAGCATGTGTGAATGCATGTGTGTGTATTGGTAACCCTATCCCTTCATTGAATGTTGTTGAATACATATTAGGCAGCAACATATAGGAGGGGTATCTCTTAATGTCTTTACATCTTTGAAGTCTCTTTTTCTCCCTCCTCCCCTCTCTCCTTAAGACACCCATTCCTGTCCTATTGCATGCTTATTCGTCATTGTGTCACGTGAAGTGTGTGTGAGGTTTGATTTCTTAAACTGCCTGTGTGAACGTGCACACCTCGCAGAACTGCTCTGCTCACATAGAAGCAGACATGGTCTTCAACAGTGTTGTTCTTGCAGTACTTGCTGACATCATATCTGAGAGGACCAGTCACTGCTTTATGTGAACATTTAATTTATTTAGAACATTTTTTGTTTTTTCAATTAATTATGTGTGCTTCTGCTTTAAGGTCTTTTATGCTATTCCAGATGATTTAAATGTATTATCTATTTGGATAAAACCCTCTAGCGAGGCCTTTAAAACAAGTCTCCATTATGTCATCTCAGACTAACATCACTGCTGAAAGGGGATTACTTGAATTTGTGTTCTTTTCTGTTCCGATTACAGTGCCATGCTGTGTGTTTCTCTGCATCAATGGGATTATGTTGTTCACCTTGAGGTGTAAATCTGTATTTAGGGAAACCTCCCGATACGTTCTTCTGTTTAACCTCCTTTTTGCAGACACTCTCCACATGGCATTAAGCCAGTTACTGTTCCTACTATCTGTTTTTCAAATAAGGCTGACATATCTAGTGTGTGCTGTTGTTGTCATGCTTGCTGATATCACAGGAGAGATTTCTCCTCTCACACTGGTGCTGATGTCTCTGGAGAGATATGTAGCTGTGTGCTACCCACTAAGGCACTCTACTTTCATTACCATCAGAAACACAGCAGTGGCTGTCGTTGTGGTTTGGGCCTTCAGTTCACTCAATAATGTTGCACGAGTTATTCTCCTGTTAGATATTCCAGCTGAAGACCTGGTAAACCTCCGGATGAAAGATTTTTGTGCTAAAGAAAACATGCTGCTTGGCAGGTACTCTGATGATCATGACAAAGCCTACAGTTATTTTCTGTTTGTGTCAGCTGGTGTGGCAGTCAGCTGCTCCTATATTAGTGTGATGATAGCAGCCAGGTCGGCCTGCACAGACAAAGATTCAGTTCGTAAAGCTCGTAACACTCTGCTGCTGCATCTGGTGCAGCTGGGCCTCAGTCTCTCTTCAACTCTACACAACCCCCTGATCATAGCTATAGCCAAAGTCACCGACAGATTAGCAATGTTGCGTGTCCGCAGTTTTCTTTATGTGTGTATTATTCTTTTACCGAGGTGCCTGAGTGCTCTTATCTATGGCATCAGAGACCAGACCATTCGACCTATCCTCTTGTACCATCTGTGCTGTCGCCTGAAACTGCCTGTCGTCCCAGCCAAAGCAAAAGTCTCACAATGAGGTATTCAAGCATACATATATTTTTTTGCATTTTTATTTGAGACAACGAAAAAAATATTACATGAATGAAAAGCATTTTATCCTTTAAAAATCTATACTGATTTTGCCACACTTGCTGACGTCAGTTGTATATATCAATAAGAATAAAGTGGGGCTGGCAACAGGGCTTTTAATTATTTCTGAATTATTCAAAAGATTGCGAATACTATATGTAAGTGAAATGTGTTTTCTATTGTCACTTGTAATTGGTTTCAGGAACTGTTTACATACATGACATTAAATACTATTGAAAAGAACATTTGAAACTAGAGTAAAGGTATTTGACTTGATCAACCTTTTCTAGTATTTACTGTGTATTCGATTATTATTATTAAATTATGTCTTTTAAATAAAGTACTGGAATCACTGGTCAATCAATAAATATTATTTTATCTGAGTTTCAATCTGCTTTTAGGAAAACACACAGCACTACAACAGCTGCGTTAAAAGTAGTAAATGATCTTATTTACTTCTTAGACAATAGAGAGCATTGCGCAGCACTTTTTATTGACTTGTCAAAGGCTTTGACAAAGTGGATCATGCCTTACTGTCACAAAGACTTGTTAGTTTCGGTCTTTCAGGTAAGACTGTCTGTTGGTTCAAGAACTATCTTTCATGCAGATCACAGTGTGTGCGGGCAGAAGGCTTAACTTCAACATCCCTTCTGGTATCCGAGGTTGTGCCACAGGGATCTGTTTTAGGACCATTGTTATTTATTATTTACATCAACAGTCTTAATAACAATGTTTTTAATGCAAATTTGCATTTTTATGCTGATGATACAGTTATTTATTGTTCTGCGTCCACCCCGAAGCAGGCTCTTTGTCAGCTCCAGAATGCTTTTAACATTGTACAATCCAACATGTGTGATTTGAAACTTGTTTTAAATGCTGCCAAGACAAAGCTAATGATGTTCTCGAAAGCAAAAGCCAAGGTCTTGAACCTTCCTCCTATCACCACCTTGCAGGGGACGAAGGTTGAATCTATGTTGCAGTATAAGTATCTTGGAATTATAATTGACAATTCGTTCTCTTTTAAACCACACATTGTGGAACTCTTGAAAGAATTAAGAATACAATTAGGTTTTTTCTTTAGAAACAAGTCTTGTTTTTCCTATGAGGCCAAAAAGAGACTCGTGTCTGCAACCTTTGTGTCTGGATTATGGAGATGTGGTTTATATGAATGCATCTTCTCAGTGCCTTCACTCGCTGGACACCGTCTACCACGGTGCACTGAGATTCATCACAAACCTCAGATCCTTGACGCACCACTGCAATCTATACGCTCGTGTTGGATGGTCTTCCCTGACCACGCGTAGACTGAAACATTGGCACATCCTTATATATAAGGCTATTCTTGGTGCTCTTCCCCTTATCTAAGGGTGTACATAAATAAAAATGCACTGGATCCTATCGGCTTCGCTCCGAGAACTTTTATCTTAACTTTCCTTTTAACTGAACCAAAGGTCCTTACTGAACTGGGGAAAAGAGCGTTCAGTTACGCTGCCCCTCAAGCTTGGAACCTGCTTCAAACTGAGCTGAAACTCAGAGAGCTGGTGTCATTAGAAACATTCACTTGGGCCAGGACTGTCTTGAAAAAGAGATTTTTAATCTCAATGAGACCTATCCTGGTTAAATAAAGGTAAAATAAATAAATAAAAATTAGGGCTGTCAAGTTAACGCGTTAATAACGCATTAACGTAAAAAAATTAAACGCCACGAATAATTTTAACTTGCGATTAACGCATGTGTATTTGTCCTCGGCCCGCCCGTAGTTTCAGAGCCCATAGGCTTGGCATTGTTGTTGTTGTTGTTGTTGTTGTTGTTGTTGTTGTTGTTGTTAGTTGGATGGTGGGAGATTCTAGAGAGAGATATGGATACCAGAAAAGGTGTTTTAAAGAGCAAGAAAAGCACCCAGCTGATGCTGACAGCCCCGCTCCAGCCGCTCGCTTGGGGAGACGCCTGGACACGGCGTCTACGAGCAGCAAGCTTTCAACAGCGATAGCTAAATGGGGGGCTACAGCTTGACACTAGTGCTGAAGGACCTAAGCCTCGTGCTGAAGGACCTAAGCCTCGTGCTGAAGGACCTGAGCCTCGTGCTGAAGGACCTAAGCCTTGTGCTGAAGGACCTAAGCCTCGTGCTGAAGGACCTAAGCCTCGTGCTGAAGGACCTAAGCCTCGTGCTGAAGGACCTGAGGACGAGGGGCTGCGTCGCATCCAACGTGTCGACTGCACATCACAGCGCATGGTTTTGACCCACAGTGGGAACTTCAGTCTCATACTTTGACTGTTATGAAGAGAGAGGAGCGGCATCTCGCCGACAACTGTAAACAGGCCTGTCTGTTTGAGCAACTGGCTCAGTGCAGAGCAGTAGGCAGGGTTGGGAGAGAGTGAAGAGAGAGAGGTTGTTGCGTTGAGAATATTCAAGAGAATATTTGTCATTGATCAAATGATAATAAACAAACATTTGCATAAAACATGTTTGTCCACTCATATGTTGATAAGAGTATTAAAAACTTGAAAAATATCCCTCTAAGGCAGTGGTTCTCAAACTTTTTCTGTCAGGTCCCCCTTTTGGAGAGATAAAAAAGTCAGGTCCCCCCAACACAAATAGCCACATAATGGGACAAGTTAACATTTATTAAAATACATCAATATGAACGTGAGCATTCCTTTGCTAGAACAGTGATAATTAAAACTGCGGTCGCACTTGTGCGCGCAGTGATGAGCGGGCCCTCGCGTCCGTGCGCCTGTCGGGGAGGGTTGCTGGCCCCCCCCCCCAGTCCTCCGAAATGAGCCGTTTGTCATCCCTCTAAATTGTTTACCTGACTTTGCGTTCCTTTGTTTCTGACCAGGAAATCTTAGGCATGTGCGCCCGTTGTGTTGGTACCATTTTTCCTGCATCAACCAGGTAGCGATATGCCGACAGTGAAGAATAAACATATTTATAACTAGTTTAGCTAGTTCCAGAGGTAGATGGAATAGCTAAGTGTGTTTGGTCTAACTGTTAGTGTGTGTTTTGCTCAGCTCCGCAGTCCGTCACAGCAAAAATTAAAATGTAAACCTAAGACGCAAAGAAGTGCAAGATAACAGATAAATATAAACAACCATAATGTAGATTCAATGATACGAGAGAA